>NW_022107431.1:40261199-40263972 GCF_000313985.2 Echinops telfairi | reverse complement strand
ACACACACACACACACACACAGCTATTTGAGGGCAGAAATCATTGTACTGTTCACCTCACCAGTGTTTTCCAAATACCTAGAATAGGGCTGACACCTGGTGTGCTCAGTAAATATTAACTTAGTGGATGAAGAGAGGAGCTGCAGCCTGTAAACACTCTCCTCTGTGCCTGAGCCAAGCCACGGCATTTTCCATCTCTTTACATGCACGTGCAAGTGGGACCAGGAATATGGAAGGGTGCAGAGGAACTGATGCACTCGAATCATGGTGTTGACAATGACTATTGAAAGCACCGTGGACTGCCAGAAGAGCAAACAAATCTGTCTTGGAAGAAGTACAGCCAGAACGCTTCTTAGAAGCCAGGTTGGCGAGATTTTTGTCTCATGGACTTTGGACGTGCTACCAGTCCTGGAAAAGGACATCACACTTAATGAAGTGGAAGGTCAATGAAAAAGAGGAAGACTGTCATGGAGATGGATTGACATGGTAGCTGTAATAATGGGCTCAAACATAGCAATGATTGTAGGCATAGGACCAGGCCGTATTTTGTTCTGTTGCACATAGGGTCCTTATGGGTCAGAATCACCTTCACAGCACTGAACAACAAGGGTTTCAGGAAGCCCCTGAAGGTCCAGAGGAGCCACGGGTCAGCGCTGGCTAGAGAGGAGGAGGTACAAAGGTTTCCGGGTCTAGAGAGAGGCCCTTTGTACAAGGAGGGCAGGGTTGCACTAGGAGGACGGGGTTGACTACAGTGTCACTACAGTGCAAAAGTACGGGCTTTAGTATAGCTTCACACTGCATGTAGATACTTCTTTGAAAGAACTGTACCGAGAACAGGAAATGCTTCAAACGTCTCTGTGTCTCACTCACGCAGACCACCTTCCATGGGGGAGTATATGTGAAGGACTTGTCATATTGCAAGTGTTCTAGAAAGGCCCGTCACTATTATCCTTGCCTATCTCTCTGTAAATAGTCTCTGGGTGCTGCACGTGTGCTTGGCTGCTAACTGAATTGTTAGAAGTTCAACTCCACCCAGAGGTACCTGGGAAGAAAGGCCCGGTGGTGTACTTCTGAAAAGCCAATCGCGGAAAGCCACAAGGAGCACAGTTCTAGTCTGATACACATGCCGTTGCCATGCGTTGGATTGTGGTGATCAGCCGGGAAGATGAGGGCAGCCTGGCCCCTGCTGTGAGTGTTCCTCCTGTTTTCCCAAAGCAGCTCTTTCTGTCTCCCATCTTTGATGTGATGTTTCGGCTCATTAACCAGTGCTGTATATAAAAAGCAACTTGGCTGAAACACAATGTATGTCTAAAAGGCCATTCTGCTGAGGGAATTTGGCATGCCAAGGAGGCAGGACCAGGGAATCATGGCACCTCTTTCACGAGTCCAGGGTATCATGGAGTAGATGGCTATTTTGGTTCAATGATTTTCTAACAGCCCTAAGGACGGAAAAGAAAAGGGGTCCATGTCTCAGGGGTCAGTTTTCATGGCTTATGCTCTTCACACCACTTAAAAGTGCCCCTCATCCCAGAACACTTCTGGATAAGAGACCAAATGCCTTGAGATCCTCTCTTATTTGCCCTTTTCCTTTTCTTAACTGCCCGCTTCATATGTTGGCACAATTTTAGCCCTGGGAAAACAAGAGTAGCAGAGAGCTGCACTTCAACCATGCTGTTATCCCTAATCTAAATTAGTGTGTTAAACTTGTGGATCTATTTCTCACCTCAGTTCCATCAGGGCTTAGTTTATAAATTTCGGAGCTCTAGCATTCAGTGCATAACTATTTATAATGGTTATATCTTTTGGTGAATTGGTTGTTTAATCATTATATCTTATAATGGCTTTTAGCATACCTCTCCTTCAATATATCTTGTAATAGTTTTTAACTTAAAGTTTACGAAACAGTTAGTCAAATGGACTAGTGGATCACACAAGCAACACTTCCCACAACTCTGAGACCAGCAGAATTAGATGGTGCCCAACTACCATTACCAATTGCTTCTAAAGGATCACATTAGAAGGTCCTGCATAGAGTGGGAGAAAAATGGGGAATAGAACTCAAAATCATAAAAGAGACCAGGGTTACTGGTTGAATAGAGACAGGTGCGACCCCCCACCCCGCCTCTGAAGCCTATGACCTTTACCTTCAGTCTAAAACTGAACTCACCTCTGCATTAGAAGAGCCAATGACTTAAGATCAAAAGGGCAGCATGGACCCAAGGACAAAGCTCAGAGCTCTAGGAGTGAAGGAGGAATGGAAACAGGGAGGAAGTGGGATAAGCCATGGTACATTGAGGGGCTTGCAACTGATGGATTGAATCAAAGTGTGTATGCTTGTTGGATGTAAAACTATACTTTTATTGTAAACTGTCACCTAATTCAGAGTAAAAAGTTTTTTTTTAAGTTGATTTCAATTGTGAGTTATGCAACAACATATCAGCTCTCTGGCGAATGAACTTCTCAGGAATCTAGCAAATGGATATCCCACGTTTTATATGCAAGAATTCTTCCATGTTTGATCATCATAAAACGCCTAGGACTAGCGTGGAAAAGAACAAAACGAAATTAGATGTTATTTTAAAGCTTCATTTTAGAAGGCAAGTAAAAGGACGATACCTATGTTGTAAGAGGTCATGGGAGTTTGACATAAAGGACCATTCGATTATACTAGTTAGAAAAAGAAACTCCAAGAATGACATAGGTTGGGAATTTAGTTGAAGAGAAAATATTCCTCTACTTTTTTAGGATACCTGAAGGGTTTCTCTGTCCTCAGC
>NW_022107431.1:40258352-40260094 GCF_000313985.2 Echinops telfairi | reverse complement strand
TCCCAGCCCAGTCCAGATCAAGTCCATAAGTCTGATATTAGCCCATATGTCTGATATCAATCTATAAAGTCCTCTTCAGATTCATGCAACACATACAACGACACCAAATGCAGGAAGATCACAAGCCAGTGGGTGGAAAGTCTTGTGGATCCAGTGGCAGTGGAAGCACCTCAGCACTGGCAGGGGTCTCCCTGTGACTCCTTTAGCTCAAGAGCTCTAGCATAGCTCCATGTGTCTTATCAGCTGCAATGTCTCCCAAGGGGTGTGCCTGTGTTCCACCTCCAGTAAGCTATTTATCTCTTTTAGTGCCTCCAAATGAGGTCATCAAGGTTGACAGGCTAAACTGTACCCCTTCACTTTCTGAATAGTCCTCTATTAAGGCCTTCTCCCCTCTGGATTCCCAGGTGGTGTGCTCGCCTGGGGGTGCAGAGGCTTTGGCCAGGAGGTTTTGTTTTGGGTGGAAACCTGCTCTTTTAGTTTCTTCTAACACATCCTCATCCTCGTTCAGAGAGGTTTTAGTCTGTCTTTGTCATTTTGGATAGCTTATACAAGACTTTTGATTGCACTGATCATCCTTCTGTCTTTTCCTCTCCGCACTAATTATTCTCTTTCTTTTCTTCTTTCTCTAGCTTCATAGGTTCTAAAATCATCTTAACTTGTGCCCATAGAGACTAGGTTTCCATATGGATATTCTCTCCTTTTCTGAGTACTTTTCTCAAATTTGTAGCAACTTTTCCCCAGGTCCCTTCCTCAGGGAACTATGGATTATACTTTTTCACTACTTGTAGAAATCCTTTCATTTTTCTTTTTGTTATTGCTATGCCCTGTTGTTTCAACATATGGGTGAGCATTATACAGTAACTTTCAGACTCAGACCTACTCTTATTTTACCCCATAACCCTGTTATATATTTCTTAACCCCCTGACCGAATTCTCACTTTAAAATAATTCCCCAATTCTCACCTGTCCTCAGCAGGGTCACAAAGCTGCTGCGTGGTGATTCAGTTCTCCTCTCAACGGAGCTCTTTCCTTGAAGTCCCTGCTTGGGCACCAGATGTCAGGGTGAGGGACCCAAACTCAAATGGGTCCTCAGGAGTGACTTAGCGATTGTGAAAAATATTAAAGACAGACAGGCAGTGGGGCACAGAGGCTCCTCATCCCATGTTAGGACTAAGAGAGCGAATATATTTTCCAATGGGTATATATAGTGAGGCTTACAGAACTTTCATCAGGTGTGCACGTCATACAGCTAACATCAGACACAATCAACAAATAATATCCTAAGCAGGTAAGATAACAAACAAGCAATAAGATGAGTCAGTGTCCAGGTACCATAACAAACAAGCAATAAGATGAGTCAGTGTCTTGACCTAGTGCTAGTTGGCCTCTAATTCCCCTAAGCCCTTCCCAGGGGGCTGCTACATTTATGGTGGGTTGGCTATAGAACCTGATTGCTTTTATCTACAGAAAACCTTTAGGCATTGTGAAGTAGCCAGACGCAAGAATGATTCACCTTATATGGTAGCTCCTTTATGACAGTTCCTTTATGGGGTGTTACTGGAGGGAGTGTGTCCAGTCATGAAAATGTATATTAAGATTTATTTACATCTCATAGCTATGAGAGGCTTCCCCCACCAGAGTTGGCTTTCCAGACCCATCGTTATGAGCATGGATGATTTAGCTGTGTTACCTTCTCATCCAGTCCCTCAGTTTACCACAGACAACCTGAGATTAACGTACAT
>NW_022107431.1:40252583-40257913 GCF_000313985.2 Echinops telfairi | reverse complement strand
TTTATAAATTATTATTTTGTCATATCTTGCTCTGTCGGACAGAACAGAGTATCTTAAACCTAGGAGGAAATTAATAAATTACAAAATAACTTCAAAGTAAATAAATAAATCCCATCACAATAAAAAAGACTAATGCCATAAAGATCTAGTACGCACCACAAGATCAACAATCAAGAAAATTCATGATCAAAAGCAACTCAGAAAATGATGTAGAATAAAGAAACTGTAGCACGCAGAAAAGTCCCCCCACAGAACACTTACAGCAATAAATTCAATGAACACACATATAAAAGCAAGAGAGAATCAAAATTAAAACCTTAACCCAACATCCCCAATCATTGTGAAAAGAACATCAAAACAAGCTTCCAGCAAACAGGACAAATGGGTTAAAGATTAGAGCAGACATAAATGAGATCAACAACCGAAAAACAATAGCTCAACATGGAGGCAGGAATCATCTTAGAGAAGAACACTGCGGTCAGAATAGAAATGGCAAGGGCAGGGTCCGGCCTGCTTTCCTTAAGAGAGCAAAGAAGCAGGAGGGGCTAGAGAATGAGAAGGAGGCCCAAGGGACGGGCCAGTGGTGTGACGGGAGCTGTGGGTTGGTGCAGACATGGGCTTTCATTACGAGCCAGGTGAGGAGCCTGGGGATGGTTTTGAACAGAGAATGGAAGTCCTTCTATTTTAACAGGATCCCTTTGGCTTCCACCTGGAAGAGGTAAGAACAGAGGCAATGAAACCAGGTGAGTGGACTATTGTAAGCACCAAGGCAAAAAGATGGGGGCTTGACCAATCGTCGGGGCCTGATTCTCTTCTCTTCATTCCCCACCGCCACAGCCTTGGCAGTGGTCCTCTGTGGGTGGTTAGCAGAGCTCCCTCTGAGGATATTAACCCGCCTCTGGATTCTGTCAGAAGAAGCCCTGGAAGCAGTTCAAAAGCACCAGCCACTTCGTGGGAGAAAATTGGGGGTTTCTGCTCCCAGGAAGATTTGCAGCCTGAGAACCACACCGGAGCAGTTCTGCTCTGTCCTAGAGGGTTGCTATGAGCCAGAATCAAGTCCATGCCAGTGAGTAGATTCTATTGGTTATGGTTTTACATTTCAAACCCTATCATGACACCATTACGTTAAAAACAACAACAACGACGACGTTTGATTATGGATTAGGTGAAGACTTTTAGAGCCGAAGATCATTTTTACATTCCACAGTTCATACCCATTTGGTGTCAGCTCACCCGTTGCCACCCTCTTGGTGTTCCATCATTGATCCACGCCATCCTACTCTAGTTCCTCTAGGAGAGTGGTTCTCAACCTGTGGGTCGCAACCCCTTTGGAGGTCGAATGACCCTTTCACAGAGGTCACCTAAGACTATCAGAAAACACATATTTCTGATGGTCTGAGGAACTGAGACAGCGCTCCTCTATCCCTCTCCAGGCGGGTCCGCCCACATGCAGATACGCCCACACACGAGTACCCAGTGTGAAGACTGTTCCCCATGTTCCTCAAGACAAAATTTCATTTATTTGTCATTAGAAATAAATATTTCACAACATATAATTAAATATATTGTTTTTGTGATGAATCACTATGCTTTCATTATGTTCAATTTGTAACAATGAAAATATATCCTGCATATCAGATATTTACATGACAATTCATACAGTAGCAAAATGACAGTGATGAAGTAGCAAGGAAAATAATGTTATGGTTGGGGATCACCACACCTGAGGAACTGTGTGAAAGGGTCGCGGCACGAGGAAGGTGGAGGACCACGGCTCTGTGGTCTGAGCCCTCACTTTTTTACTAGCATTTCCCCCAGCAAAGTCTCCCTCTCTCTCATTCCCTCCAGCCTTCTTTACCTCTCGGGCAACGCACACCTTCTCATGGCAGGGCGAGCCTGGTACTTCTGCCCACGTTCCTCCTCTGCCTCAGACATTTCCCCCTCCCTGCCAGCCTGGCGACCTCCTCTCCATTCTTGTCCTGACTTCCCCGGGCCACCTGAGACCTCCCTGCCTGTGGTGAATGGGCCATGGCCATGGCCACGGCCACGCCCTTCATCTTTGTGGCAGCTTGCCTCACGCTGGGAGCAGGCTGTGTTTTATCCATCCAGGCCGGGTACATGGGAGGCACCTACAAAAGCCGGGTGAAGTGTTGTCCTCATGATGTTCCTCGCACCAGGTGATTTGTGCTATGTGTTTGGTGGCGTGGGGGGCACCCTGAGAAGCCAGAGCGCGTCAGCAATGGAGAGAGGTGGCAAAATGTCACAGCTCTGGGGTAGCAACCCTGCTTCCCTAGCAGAAGGCCCAGGTCCTCTGCGGGCTTTCCCCTGAGCACCAGGGAGTTCTCTGCTCCTGCGTTCAGGCACAGCTGAGCTGAGATTTAAGCATCTCGTGGCCCTCCCCTTTCCGTGCTTTCCCTTAGAATTGCCTTCTTTCTCTCAGTCAGGAGAGTTCACAAGATACAAAGACTCTCATGGCACTTCTGGGGCAGGGGCAGGGGCGGTGGCTGGAGCCCGCTGTGCGGTGAGCACCTGGGTGTGCAGCCCCGGCCTGCTCTTGCCCACTGCACACGTCCCCCGCCAACAGGAGAGGAGCGTTGCTGCCAGCGTGGGTGCTGCTAGGAAACAGAAACCGTGTCAGTAGGATACCTTTTGTCTTTCATTTTGCTCCTTTTCAAAGAACTTTTAAGAATCTGTAAAGGTGATGGTTTCACTAACAGGCAGCTTTGGTGGAAATTTCCAGAAAGGACCCTTGGCAGCCCAACCGTGAGGACTCAGGCTGGTTCACTCAGGTTGGGCTCTCCTGAACTTCAGGGATTTTTATATTTTTATTGCTATTTTTTAAATTTTATGCAGAAGGAAGCAAGCAGGTCCCAACTCACAAGCTCTGACTGCTCTGGCTCCTCCCAGGGGAGCCCCCTCCCCTCTCCAGGCCAGGTCAGGCACACTCCCGAGGCTGCCTCTGCTGGTGCTTAGCTGCCATTGAGTGGATGCAGACCGATGGGGACCCCTCGTGTGCAGGGAGAGCTGTCCCTTGGGTTTCCTGGCCAGTGACCTTTGGAAGTCCCCTCATCAGGCCTGCCTTCCCAGGGCCTGTGGGAGGGTTCGCACCACCAACCTTTGGGCGGGATTCGGCCACCATCTGGCGCCCAGCAGTTCCTTCGTAGCAGTGCCAGAAGGTGTCCTCCCCTGTCCTTCCTTTGTCCGCTTGTGTTTTCTTAGAATTGCCTTGTTTCTTACAGCCGGGAGAGAAACAAGACACAAGCGATACAAAGACTACAATGGCACTTCCTCTCTAATGAGAAGCTCCTCCACTGTGCTGTGAGCTTCAGGAGGGAAGAACGTGTCCGTTGTGTCTGTACCCAGCCTGTGCTGGGTGCTGGATGCCTAAATGAAGGATGACGTTAAGCGGAAGGGCTTTAGGATATTTTCCCATTGTAATGGACTGTTCTTGTCTCATCCAATTGATGCTCTAGACCTCACTGACTGAGGCAGGACCACTGGTGGCCCGTTTGTGCAGGGAGGAGGGTGGTGAGCATTGACAGCCATACACTTAGCCCCAGCTAATTGCCCACCTTTGCTGCTGACTATACAGGGCATGGTGGCTATGTCCTGGCTAGAGTTTGAATGAAAACGAACTGAGATCTATGGAAATTGAGGAGTTTGGGGATGACAAAAGTGGTTTGTGATGGGATGCTGACACAGAGGTGGGCATTGTGAGCCTCCCAGCCATGCCTGACAATCTTCTTCTGCCAACACACGTGAAGTCCTCAGAGGCAGAACCGACTCTGTGACACCAGGTTGGGCGTTTGGTTTGGTTTATGTGGTGCAAATGGCTAATGTGCTTCCTTGCTCTGTGAGAGGCTGGCGTCTGCCCAGGGCCACCTCCTAAGAAAGGTCTAGCAAGCTACTTTCAAATAATTCCACCATTACAAATTCCTATTCCAAGGGAGGACCCTGAATATGGATTCTGGGCTTTCACTGTCAACCACAGCCTTCTCCAGTTGCAGCAGCTCCACTTGCAGTGAGCCTCCAGTGAATCCCCTCTACCAATGACCATGGATGTGAAGAGCCTTGCTACCAGACAGTGCATCGGAAAGGGGACTGATGTAGGTGTCACCAGGTTAAGCATTTGTTCTCCTTAGTATTTGTTCTCTCTTTTGACCCATTTTAAATTTGTCCTCGTTTTTTTATTATTATTTTCAGCCGATGTTTCCCAACGTTTTATTTTGTTGGGTTTTTCTTTTTGCCTGTTATTTTCCCCCCTTTTGTTTTTGTATGTTTTTCTTTGTATGAAATCCAAGATAGGTACATATATAGCGATAGTAACTGGATTAATATTTTCTTGGGGTTATGACAGGGGACGATGAGTGAAATGGGGAGCTAATAATAGCAAGCACAAAAAAGAAAATGTTTTAAAATTGATTGTGGTGATGACTGCACAACTTTTCTTAAAATGTTTAAACTATTGAATTGTATGATATGTGAATATGTCAATAAAACTGTTAAACATTTAAAAACCTAATGAAATACAATTTCACGCATGTGGGGCTACATGAGTTGTAATCAACTCAACAGCAGCTGGTTGACTGGTTCATAGAAGTTTAGGGAGAGAATCATTGTTTCTATGGGGCCTAGGACGTCACTGGGGACTGGGGATGGGGTAGGATGAGAGGACTTCACAAAGTATGTGGGAAAATGGAATGAAGAAATGATGGAGTTTTCCCCACGAACTTTTGGAAGCTTTCTCATACTTGAGCTGGCCTTGAAGGAAGAGAGAACTTTAGCAGGTGACTACGGAGCATTTCCCAGGTCAGGCCCTCCTGGATCCCTTATTCACGGGACCACGATGGGGGTGGCTTGCTGCACCTCTGTGAGATATTTCATCTTCTTGTCCAGACAAGGTGGTAGAGGTTAAGTGAGGGAAGGTTCTCTAGAGAAACAGATCAGTGAGATGAATACACGTGGGAAAGATTCTTTTTAAGGGATTGGCACACCCGATGGTGTGGGTGGGCAAATTCAAACTCTGCAGGTCAGGTGGCAGGCTGGAGACTATTGTTGGTTCCTGTCTGAAGAGCCATAGATAAGGTAATGAAAAGAGTGCAGGTGAAATGAGAGGGTGAGTTCTGCCAAGACATGTATTTACAGTTTAGCAACAAACCACATTGTGGGGGAACAGAAGGATTTCTCTTAAGTTGTCTCCACAAAATATATGCCAGACTTAGCTTGAGAATAATTGTTCACTAGGCAGCGAAAGTGGGTCAGAGGTTATTCTCCCCAACATCGGCCATCTAGAGCGGCCAGACTGTAGGTCTGACTCACCCCAAATAGGG
>NW_022107431.1:40250610-40251898 GCF_000313985.2 Echinops telfairi | reverse complement strand
TACCATGTAACATGCCTGACTGTATTATTGTAATATCTCTCATGCTCTTGATGACTTTAATATAATACTTATATATTTCAACCGTACAATTGTGCATTACTGACCCCGTTGAGTAGTAATAGTAGTAGCAGCGGGTGGGGGCTGGCCCTTCACCCCACTCCTCAGCGCCAGTTTTTAAATTTAATACTACAAATGGCGCTGAACGCATGGCAATGAGTTATATATCCAGTGTAACAATTGTATGGCCCCACTGGAATGTAGAGTGAATCGGAAAATTGTGTGAAGTGAGGCTCTGGCGTGGGGATTGGTGGAAAAGTAGTGGAAATAGTGAATAAGTATTTTAGAGAGAACAATGGGGCAAGGTAAAAGTAAACCTGAAACTTATGGTACTAAGCTCATCTACTTACTGAAGAGACAGGGTATAAAAGTAACGAAGAAAAAGATGCACTGTTTTCTAAAAGTAGTAAAAAGGTATAATCCATGGTTCCTGGAGGAAGGAACTTTCAATCTAGACACCTGGGAGGAGGTCATTGTTAACTTAAAGGAAGCACACAGAGATGGGGAGAGTATCCCTAAGGAGACGTGGTCTCTGTGGGTTCAAGTTAAGAGGGTTTTAAGACTTTTGCAGGAGGAAGAGAGTGAGGATTATCAGTTTAGTGAGAAGTCTTGTGTGAGCTATCCAGATCTAGGAAAGCAAGCTAAAGTATCTATGAATGAGCATGAATTAGGCAATGACATTTTAGGAGAAACTGAAAAAGCAGGGATTGATTTATTTTCTAAGGCCTCTGATTCTAAAAGAAACCTCATGGCCAAAGCCTATATGCCCTCGGGGGACTACAGCCTCTGAAGGTTTGAAGGTGATAAAGTAGGAGAGGCAGCGAATTCCAAGATCAAAAGCGAGGCTATTAAGCAAGCCCAGGAAGCTCCCTTGCTTTCAAAGGTAGAGAAAGCAGAGAGACAGAACCAGCAAAGTAGTGAGGAACGTCTAAGCTACGCAAACTTAAATCAGGTGAGAAGCAGGCAGAACGGGTTTCACGCAAATAAGATTTTAGGCAGACCTGAAGAAACTGAGTCAGAAGGGAACATAGTAAAATCATCTGCTCCCCTGCTGGAACTTAGTGTAAGAAAGACCAGAGATTGTAAAACAATCAAGCAAGCCAGTGCTGGAGGTAGAGAGATTAGCTCTAAAGAAATGCAAACTAGGGGGGCTGACACAGAAGTAGAAGTTGAGAAAGTGCAACTTGGAGATATACAGGTTAAAAAGAGCAGCTCAGAGAACAGAAGCAAA
>NW_022107431.1:40247486-40248858 GCF_000313985.2 Echinops telfairi | reverse complement strand
GCAAAACGGCTTAATTGAGCCTAAATCCTTATTAGTAAACTTGGAGAAAAAAATGTCTGTTTGGTAAACTGCTTCAAAAACAGCTGAACAAATGTATTAAAATGTTTTTCAGTCTTTCAAAGTATGGCAAGGTGACAAGCAGTTTTACTGGCTCAAGACCAAGCATGGTAACTGAGTTTACTAGCAGTGCTTTGAAATCTAAATGGTTAAAACAGAAGGGGGAGAAGAGGAATCTTATGTATGATGAATTTCATTTGGTCAATTTAACCAAAAGATTTCTCTCCTTACTAAAAGCTTGTAATAAAATTAGGGAAGATAAACACATTTTCACTTCCACAGAGAAAACTAATTCTACGAAGTCTCAAGAAGATGGAAACCACGTTTGGGATCCGGGGCCATTCACCTGGAGAAAGGGCTATGCATTTGTATTTTTGCAGAATAAAGCTGATGGACTCCCTTTAGAAGGACACAACCACGTTTGGAGAAAGATGGACAAGGAAGAGATGGAAAAGCCACCCAAATCTTAACCATAATTCCTTTTGCAGGTTATTGACACCCTGAAGAGAGGGGCTATTTGTTTATATTTTCACAGGCAAAGGAAATAGGTGAACTTCTCTACAGCCAGCAAGGCCCAGAAGAAGGACGGATGCTCATTCTGTGACGTGACCCTGTCCTGTTACTGAAGTCACCCAAAACTTCCAGAACACCTCGCAGATTCCTGAGAGTGGCAACCGCTGAATGCTGAGAGATTTCTTCCATCTGATGCTGTCTAAGGGACACTCTGGGACTCTATCAAAGCTGAACATTTTATACAATAATGACTGGACTACTACTACAGACTGTTGCTTTGCTAAAAAATCAAGGTTTTGGACTTGTCAATGCTATAATGTAATTGAAGAACATCATAAATGAAACTGCTCGCAGTGCCACTTGCCATAATTGTAGACTGTTCACTTGTATTAACCATGCTCTGCTTATAAACCTTTCAAGAGATAGCATCCTCATCCTAAAAAGCAGGATGGGGGTGTGGATCCCGGTGGAGATGAAGTGCAGATGGGAGAGCAGTCCTGAGTCGTCCTTCGTGATACAAGTGATGTCGGAAATGCTGAAAAGACCTCGCCGATTCGTGGGATTGTTAATCGCAGCTATAATTGGACTCATAGCCATTGCCACCACTGCTGCCTCGCTGGGAGTGCTCTACAACATCAGTTAATGCTATAATGTGATTGAAATGTAACTGATTTCTCTGTAACTCCTTACCTGTATAATGTAACATTGCATGATTGGGATTTGATCAGGAAACATTTGCAAAGGTTTAAGGGAAACATTTCATTAGATGTTTATCAGCTTAAGGATATTTTCTATACATTCA
>NW_022107431.1:40231216-40245472 GCF_000313985.2 Echinops telfairi | reverse complement strand
ACAATAACCGTGTGGCTGGCATGCTAAGAATTTGCATGTGGTGTCGATTTAATCATCACAAAGAGAAGAGGGAGAGACTCTGATTATCTTTAGCTTAGAATTTCAAAAATTGGTACCGAAGGTTTAATAACGTCTTACAAAAAGGAAAGGATGGAATTGAGGATGGCTTTGGAATCTACATGCTTAGCAAATCCTCTTGAATTTCTCACATGTGCACATGTGTAAGGTCTGAGAAATGGCACGGAGGACAGGGGGCATAGAGAACTAGGAACCAGATGGCTGGTTTTATCCTTTAGACTGAATTCTTTTAACAATAGTAATAGTTGGCATTGATAAACAAAGCCAATTTCTGTGGGCAGATAAACTAGGTTAAAGACAGAGTGCTTCTCTAAACCCCCTCTGCTTTCTCCAATGGACACAGCATCCACAATGTTTCTGTGCCTGAAGCAGCTGTGACCTGAGATCAGCAATAAGTACTTCCATAACTCACAGACCCTGATGGAACCGCAGCATCCTGAGCTCCTGAGCCTCTTGGTTATGTTTGCTTCCAAATGTAATCTCCAGCAGTCATCTATCAGCTGTGTGAGGGCTGGGGCTGGAGGCTGTAGCTTGGGGAAGTCAGAGCCTCACTCGGGTCTCTGCAGGCAGCCTCTCTCTGGGTGCTGTGATGGTGATGTTGCAGATGGCTCCCTTCCAGCGATGGTGCCCAGTGAATCTGTATGTTCTAGACATCCTGGTTAGAGCAGTAGTGCAAAAATAAATCAGAGCCATGGCAATTGAGAGGGGACCATGATTGCATTAATGGAATTAGGGAAGACTTTAAAGAGGAGGTAGTAGTTGAGCTGGTCTTGAAGAAACACATTCAAGGTAAGCATGTGTAGGCCAGGAGAAACTTTGCCCCCATCTCAAAAGAGGCCTTTCTAACTCAAGGCTGCCCTGGCTTCCTCTTTCTGCTAGCATCACAAGCAGTTGCTAGGCAACAAGTCATCTGGACATCCTCCTTCTGTTTTTTCCCTCAGGTCCTGTGTCTTCTTGCCCATCGCCCTGTGGCAGAATCTACCAAACTTGGACGATAGCCTCTGCAGAACTTTAAACAATTTTAATTTAAATCATTTCCATGGATCAATTGTACCAAGCATATTTGTACATATGTTGTCATCATCATTTCCAAAACACTTTCTACTTGAGCCCTTGGTATCTCTTTTCCCACTCCCACCTTTGTGAATCCTTGATCAATGATATATCGTTATTATTATTTTGTATCTTACACTGTCCATTGTCTCCCTTCACTCACCTGTCTGTTATTTGTTCCCTTTGGGGGTGTATATATCCAACCTTGTGATAGGCTCCCTCTTTCTCCCCCCTCCCCCTCCCTGACCATCCCTTATCCTCATGATACTGTTACTCCCACTGCTGTTCCAGGGGGTTTATCTGTCTTGAATTCCATGTTTGGAGGGCTCTTATCTGTACCAATGTATGTTCTCTGGTCCAGCTGGATTTGTAAGGTAGAACTGGGTCATGGTCATTGGGGGTGAGGATGCATTCAGGAACTAGAGGAATGATGTGTGCTTCGTTGGTGCTGTACTGCACCTTGGTTGAATCATCCCTTCCTCATAACCCTTCTTTGGGGGGGGGGAACCCTTGTCTACAGATGGGCTTTGGGTCTCCACTCCAACCCCCCTCATGTGCAGTGATATATATATAGTTGTTTATTTTGGATCTTTTGATACCTGATACCTGATCCCATCAATGCCTCATGATCACACAGGATGGTGTGCTTCTTCCATTCTGCAAAACCTTTGCAGGGTACCTGGGGTCCCTTTCAAGAAGAGTCCCCATGAGAACCAATACTACTTTCGCCTTCCCAGTGTCCATTGTTTTCATCTTACAAGTCTTCACCTTCCCAGTGTCCATTGTTTCCATCTTACAACGTTTTCAAACGTGTATTCCAGAAAAAAATCTATTGTGGTCGGTACTACCCCCTGAATGGGCTATCTGGGTTATCTAGCTGAAATGATCCCTCCTCTCCTACTCTTACTTTCTGTAATTTTCTGCCAAGAGCCAGGATCTCTGACTCAGGTTGCCCTGATTTGCTGCTGCTTGTTTGAAAGGCAATGTATTATTGATCGCAAGGCAGAGGGGAGAAGAGCTATCTCAGTTCTGTTGTCAAAGATGAACACACACACATACACACACACACAGAGACATGCACAGGCTAGTCTCTTCACTATCCATGCAAAGGAGGCATGGTGGCGGAGATGCAGAACACGACAGTGGAAAGGGACTTGGTAATCCTCCCAGCTCGCCATGAGGCTTCTCTAGCCTCCTTTCTGTGCAGTCTGCCTGTTCAGTGTCTTCCTCCTCTGAGCATTTCAAACCTTATTTGCATGCCCTCTGGTGAAATCCATAAGCAATGGAAGATTAAGGAAAATGTCAAATAACCAATAACCTTTTCAAAGGCTGTGTGTGGATTGAACAGTCTTTTAAAAAGCAGCAGAAGCGTTTCTCTGAAACCTCCAAGATCACGCTCATGGGCTTCTCTGGTTGGATTTCCCCCAACACACCCCCTCCGCCCCACCACAAAGGAAGCCACTCCTTCCTGAACCATCCTGGCCAGAGGGTCTCTTCTTCTAATATCCTTTGCTTCAGTCGGTGGGACAGTCTTTCCACCTGCTGGAAATGGGGTGGAGAGCTGAGAGAAAGCGAACCAGCATTGATGGAGAGCCACCACTGGCCAGGCACTGTACTTTCTTTGTATTAAATGCTTAAAACAATCCTATACTGTAAAAATCCGATTTTAAACACGAAGAAGCCAGGACTCAGAGAGATTAAGGGATTTACCCACTGTCACACAGCTGACTTTCCTTGTTCCTCAGCCAGTTCTTTCCACTCAGGGTAGAATCTCCAGAGCAACAGGGGCTTGCTAATCCTCACAGTTATCCATGACGGTTCTCCGGGCTCACGAAGTGGAGGGATGGCCCGGATTTCTAGGCCAGGTGCTGACACTTGCAATGAGCTGGCTAACAGAACAGAACAAACCAGCAAGCCCCAGTGGAGCATAAAGGCTTAAGAGAAGCCAGGTGGAGGTGGGCAGGTTTCACATTTTTTCCCATTCCTTGGATGCCCTTGGGAGGGCTTGGAAGTGCAACCTTGAGGTTCTGCCTGTTGTTTCTGAATTAGCACACATGGAAGCTAGAGGAGATTATAGTTCTCGGTTCTTTTTCCTTTTCAAGGAGCACTTCCTTCTGAAGAGGAAGACTTCGCCTGCTTCACTCTGTGCGCTGGAAGGAGCAGCAGACTTGAATGTCCATGTCCTTGTTGCTATAGGAACCACTCCCCTCACATTTTCTGAAACACACAGACCTGAGTAAATGCTGACGTGGTTAGTGCATGTATTGCTTGCTGGTTCAATAGAGAAAGAACAGGCAAGTGCTCCCCTACCACACACAAACCCAATGCTCTCTCAGCTTGAAAACCAAACCACAAGCTCCTTTTAATCCTAGGAGTCCCTGTAGACTTCCTGGGCCACCTGCTTTGTTGCAAGACCCAACTGATACCTTTTCTTTAATCTTTAAAAAAGGGATGATCAAGCCTCCTTCACAGTCAGATTGAGTCAGTTAAATAAATTGATTAATCTATTCAATAGTTATCAAGAGTTGGAATATTTCCAATGAAATTGAGACAAGGTCCTTGCTCTCTTCACACAAATATGTGAGAAAAACATAGTAAATAGGAGTAAATAGTATACATTTGAATAAGCAAAAACCTCACTGCAGTTGAATCAATTCCAACTCATAAGTACCCTATGGGACAGAGTAGAACTGCCCCATAGGACTTCTAAGACTGTTGTCTTTATAGACGTATACTGCCACATTTTTCTCCTCTGAGTGGCTGTGGGTTAGCTGCTGAGAACTAAGCTCTGTGCCACCAAAACCCCTGTCAAATAAACAAGGTGTGAAAAAGAGAAGCAGACACCTGCTTTAGATTTAGGGGACCAAGGTAGGCATCTCCAAGGAAGTGATATTTAAACAGATCTGAATGACAAGGAGACAATCATGCAAAAACAAGGGAGAAGAGGCACCAGCAGAAGAAATGGGTAGTACAAAGTGCCTATTACAGGAGCAAGCTTGGGGTGATTGAGAAAGCAAAGGAAGGGTGATATGGCAGGACCACATTGGGAGAAGGTGAGGAGTGGGGCAAGGCCCTACAACACTGGAAGCCAAGGTAGTGAATAGGAATTCTATTCCAAGAGAGATAGGAAGCCATTGAAATGGTTTAAGGATAGTGTGGATGTTATGATTTGAATTTTGTTTTTAAATGATTTTTCTAGCCAATCTAAGGAGAGCAGTTGGAAACAAGAAAGTCAGTTAGGAAGTTATTGCAGTAGACTATGCAGATGATGGTGGCCTGGCCTGGTGACAGGACAGAAATGGAAACTTCAAGGCTTCATGTTGCAAAGAATACCTTCCTGATCGATTGAGTATGTGGGAGTGGAAAAGAAGAATCAAGGATCATCCATATGTTTGGCTTGAGCACCCGGTTGAATGAGATAGAAAAACCTAAGGAAGCCAAGGAGCCCTGATGAAATAGCAGGTTACACATCAGGCTCCTAACAACAAGGTCAACCACTTGAACCCACCAGCCACTCCACAGAAGAAAGCTTATGCTTTCTGCTCCCATAAAGATTTTGTGTTGGAAATCCAAAAGGGCAATTCAACTCTGTCCTGTAGGGCTGTTACTGTATGTGTCAGAATTCACCTGATGGCAGTGAACAAGGAAAGAACAGGCTAGGAGGGATCAAGAATTCAATTTTAAGACTTTAAGGTGAATATCATAACTTGAGATAAGAATGGACACTACATAATGATTAAAGGAACAATACACCAGGGACATATAGCCTTAATACACATATATGCACACAAGGAAAGACCCTCAGAATACATTAATCAAATTCTCACAGAGAGAAAAACAGAAATAAGCTGTTCTATAAAAATAATAGGAAACTTTAACACACCAATCTCAAAGGTCATCAGGAGAGAAACTTAATAAAGAAACAGAAGAACTAGACAACCCACTCAACCAACTCAACCCCCTAGGCCTACAGAGATCACGCCACCCACCAACAACACAGTATACATTCTTCTCCAGTGCACACAGTACGTACTCTAGAATAGATCACATTAGGCTACGAAGTAAACCTCAACAAATTAAAAAACACTGAGATCCTATAATCCATTTTCTCAGATCATAAACCATAAAATTGGAAATCAATAAAGAAAGAACAGGAACATAAAGACAAAGACTGGGGCCTCCTTTCTGTTCCTTAAAGGTTTTTGGGATGAAATTGCTGGCATTTGTGGTGTTAGCTCTATTGGCTGACACCCAGGCAGAGGAAGGGCAAGGCTTTTGACCTCCAAATCACTATTGAACAGATATTCATTGGAGGGCTGAGACCTTACTTTACAGCACAGCATCTATGATGCTGGCTCAAGTGCTGCATTGGATCTAGAATCATCCGATAATTCCTTCTACCCAGAAGACTTTGGCATTGTCTCTGGGATGGTCAATGTCAAATAGGACTGGATTGCCCCTGCTAGCAATGTTTCCCACACCGTGGTCCTGTGCCCTCTCAAGGCTGGCTACATCAATTTCACTTCAGCAACCATCGTGTACCTCGCCCCAGAGGAGTGCCCTGCTGCGATTGGTTTTACTAGTGCCCCAGGCAGGAAGGCATCCTGGCCCAGTGAGAGTTTGATAGGAGATTCTCACCCCACTTTCTGGACTGTGCAGCCTTTGGGGTCATGACCCTTCCCTCCATTTGACATCCCCTTGTTTCTGTGTACTCCAGCAAGAGGAAATATGACACTCCCCAAACCAAAACCAAAACCAAGAAGAGAACACCTCTCTCTTTTCAAGAGTATTCCAGACTCCAAAGGATCTCAAATGCAATATTTTCTCCCTTACCCTTTGGCCAACTGCTCCTGGCTCCTGTTTAGCTCTCAACCAGAGTGAAGGAGCAGGAATAAGAGTCTGAGAGCATCCTTGGTTCCATTTTGAAATCATACAGCAGGAATGACTTTGGCAACAGCCTTGGCCCAAGAAGGCCCCAGTGAGGGGCTGTTACAGGTACTGTTAGCAATGTGAACTTTCAGGGGTCCAGGAAGGAACATTTCAGAAACTGTCTGACACCACCTTGGCACTTCACCCCTCTCAGAGGAGGGTTCAGAATAAATGAAAGCTATGGAGCTCTTGGAGGCCACTCAGTCTCTTTTCTGGGTTAGGGAATCAACTACCAAATGGAGTTTTCAAATAAAAATAAAAACAAACACACACACAAAAGACATATATGGAGACTGAACAACATACTACAAAAAATTGACTGAGTGATAGATCAAATAAGGGATGAAATTAAGAAATTTCTTGAAACAAATGAAAATAACATAACATATCCAAACCTTTGAGACACAGCAAAATAAGTTATCAGAAAGTAAGTTATAGCAATCAACATACACATTATAAAAGAAAATTCCTTAACACAATACCCCCAACAACTAGAAAGAAGACAACACAAACCTTCCAACAACAGGAAAGAAAAGAAACCATAAAGATTCGAGAAGAAATAACTGAACTAGAAAACAGAAGAAGAAAAAAGGGAAAATCAACAAGACAAGAAGCTGTTTCTTTGAAAGAATGAACAAAATTGACAATTCGCTGGCAAACTTAACCAAGGACAAGAAAGAGAAGATGTAAATATCTAGAATTAGAGATGAAAAGGGCAATATCACAATATATCCAAATAAAGCAAAAAGAGTAAAAACACACTACTATGAAAGACTAATCCAACAAGTTTGATAATCTAAAAGAAATAAACAAATACCTAGAAATAAAGCATTTACCTAAATTAAGGCAGATTGATGTAGAAAACCCGAACAGACACACAAAAGAAATAGAAAAAGTCATGAAGAAACTTCTAACCAAGAAAATCCCAGGACCAAGGGAATTCTACCAAGTATTCTGTGAAGAGCTGTCACCAATTCTACACAAACTATTCCAGAATATAGAAAGGGACAACAAACTCCCAAACTCACTGTACGAAGTGAGTGTAACCCTGATATCAAAGTCAGACAGAGACAGAAAACAACAGACCAATGTCCCTTAAGAACATATATGCAAAACTCTCAACAAAATTCTGGACCATAGAATCCACCAACATGTCAGGAAAAAAAAATGTATCATACCCAAGTGGAACTCATTCCGGGTATGCAAGGATGATTCAACATTTGGAAAGCAAAAAAAAAATCAACGTAATCCACCACACAAACAAGACAGAGAATAAGAACCACATGATCACATTAATAGGTGGGGGGAAGCATTGACAATTCCTAACACCCATTTCTGATAAAATGCTCAATAAAATAGAAGTATACGGGAAGTTCCTCAATATAATAAAGGTCATATATGAAAATCCAATGGCCAACATCATGCTTAACAAGAAAATCTGAAAATATTTCCCTTGACAAGGGAACTAGACAAGGATGCTCTCTATCATCACTCTTATTAACATCATTCTGGAAGTCTTAGCCAGAAACAATAGGCAACAGAAAGAAATCAAGGAACTACAATTGGACAAAGAAAAAATAAAACTCTCACTGTTTGCAGACAATATGATTTTATAGAGAGAGAACCCCAAGGACTCCACAAAAAGAATGTTAGAAACAATTAAGGGATTTGGTAATATCAGGACACAAGATTAACAAGCAGAAATCAATTGGATTCTATATACCAGCTGGGAGCTAAGAAAAAGACACCAAGAAATCATACCATCGCAATAGCCACACAAAAGATGAATTACCTAGGAATAAACCTAACTAAAGAAACTAAACACTGGTACAAAGAAAATTACAGAACATTATTGTGGGAAACAGAAAGACTTCTCCCAAATTGTCTCCCCCAACTATGTTAGACTTAGGACACTGCTTGCAACCAATGGTAAACGAGGGTCAAGTTGCCTCCCTGAAAGCAGTCAGCTGCCAAAGAGCTGTCTGAACTGGTAGGCCCACTCCCTGCTGTTAAAGACAATGGACTACTTCTCCCTAAAGGCTTACAGTCATTGATTTAGTAGACTGTAGGTGGAGTTTACACTCTGCGGATAATGGTTTCTATGGCTACCCAGAGAACAGACCAAACCTGCTCAGTGACATGCAAAGTTAGGCTGCCATCCTGAATGTAGGATCCGCCCATCTTGTCACATGTGTACCCCCAATCCCTCCTCTTCCTATTGCGTGTATATGTATATCCCTAGATTGTCCCCCTCTCATTGCTGTATTACCTATAGTGCAACCCTTCCTGTGACGTATGTCTTTACCTGTAATTAGTGGGCTTGCACTCTCCCCAAAGGTTTATAGGCCTGGGTTAGCAATAAAGAGCTCTCTCTTGGGCTCCCCTCTTGACCTCTCACCTGCTCCCCATCTCCTCTCTCGTCCTTGCTCCCCTGTTCCCTTTCCCCTCGTCCTCCTTCTCCTCCCCCTCTCTCCACGTGGACCACCAAGTGGGGCTGAGGTGAGCATGCTACTATGAAATGTGTCTGACTCTATTATTTCAATCTCTCTTTTATCTCTCATGGTCTCTATGACTTTACGGTATTATAATCTTTATATATATTAACTGTACAATTGTGCCTACTGAACCCGTGATTAGTGGTGGGGAGCTGGCACCTTCCAACCTCACATTATTATAACAAACCAAAAGAGACCTACACAAATGGAAGAATATGCTGTGCTAGTGGTTAAGAACACGGTGTTAAGAATATTGTGACCATGTCAGTATCACCTGAAGCAATCTACAAATACAATGCAATTCTGATCCAAACCCCAACTTCATTATTCAAAGAATGGAAAAATAATTGCCAACTTCATATGGATAGGGATGAGGCCCAGGATAAGTAAAGAACTCCTTAAAAAGAAGAACAGAGTGTTTTCCATTTGAATCTGATGGGGTGCCACACTCTGTCCCCAAAGTCTACTTTTTGTATTCCCGAGGAATTTCACTGCTTTGCTCCCCTTGCTGCTCTGTTGCATGCCCTTAGTGTTTTGCCCCAGTGTGATGGGGTCAGATCTGGCACTGTATCTCCAGTGTTGTCCCCTGTGGCGCTATGGTTCAGTGAGGGACAGTGTCTTGTGGTGGGGCCGGCCCTATGGTCCTTACTGTGCATTGTCTGCTCTGAGCAGCAATATTGTCCTCGGGGCTTGATGGACCAGGATGTGTTCCACTCACTTGGCTTCCCTCTTTGCTTGCTCCTGTGTGCTTGGGGTCAGCCCCTCAAATCTCTCTACTTGTTCCCTGCTACATGCCGGTATGTTGTATTCACGTTGCACCAGGTTGAAGCCTGGTCTCTCTCTCCCTCTCTTGTGGAGATATAAACAGTACCCTCCCCTTGGGTGGGTTAGAGCCCAGCTCCCCCTACCCATGTCTGCCCCCCCCTCTATCTCTCCTCCTCCTATTTAGTTGGCTGCCATATGTATCTCTGGATTGGGTTTGGCCCATGCCATAGTGCCTGGACCTCACCCCAAGAATGTATGTATATAGTAGCTTTCATACCAGTGTGAAGGAGGCCAGGTGGGGTGGGGTGTGAAGTGGAGACCCAAAGCCCATTTGTAGACAATTGGGCATCCCCTTACAAAAGGGTCACAAGGAAGAGATGAACCAGTCAGGGTACAGTATAGCACTGATGAAAGACAAAACTTTCCTCTAGTTCTCTGATGCTTCCTCCCCCACCACTATCATGACCTCAATTCTACTTTACGTATCTGACTAGACCAGAACATGTACACTGGTACAGATAAGAGCCCGCGACACAGGAAATCCAGGATAGATAAACCCCTCAGGATCAATAATGAGAGTAGTGTCCTGGTAGGGGAAAGGTGTGGGGAGAAAAAGGGAATCAATCACAAGGATTGACATATAACCCCGTCCCAGGGGGATGAACAACAGAAAAATAGGTGAAGGGACACATTGGACGATGTAAGATATGAAAATAATAATTTATAATTTATGAAGGGTTTATGAGGGAAGGAGGGTGGAAGAAGGAGGGAGGGAAAAATGAGGAGCTGATATCAAGGGCCCAAGTAGAAATCAAATGTTTTGAAAAAGATGATGGCAACATATGTAAAAATGTGCTTGACACAGTGGATGGATGTATGCATTGTGATAAGAGCTGTAAGAGCCCCCAATAAAATTATTTATTAATAAAAAAAGAATAGAGCAGGAGGTCTTGCAAAACCCAGCCTCAAAACTGACAACACACCTATAGTAGTCAAAATAGCCTGGTACTGGTACAGTGACAGATGCTTAGACCTATGGAACAGGATAGGAAAGTCAGAAATAAAAGCATACACCTTATCAAACTGATTTTTGACAAAGGACCAAAAAACATTTAATGGGAAAGGGACATTTTTTTCAAGAGATGGTACTGGAAAAATTGGATCTCCCTTTGGAAAATAATAAAACAGGACCCATCTCTCACCCCATGCAAAAACACAAACTCGAGATGAATTACTGTTCCTCATAGAACACTTTTGATCTAGGTCTCTACAGTCCTTGTGCTATCAGCTACTGGGGTTTTAGACTCTCCTTTTGAGACACACAGCATCCTTCATGGGCCACACCAAAAGAATTCAATGTGGTAACCCCATTCAGTGAATTGGGATTTACCTTAAACTCACCAGTAGCAGTGTTAAGGAACTGACACACCCCCTTGGACTTCAGGCTGGCACACCTTCTGGTGAAAGGAAACAGAGGATTGCTATCCCAAGGCTTTGGAATTGGTGATCATTGGATTTTGGTTCAGATTCTTGCTTTGAGGGTGCCCAATGAAGAGTGGGCTGGAATTACCATATATTTACTATTTTAATGCTCTCCTGGCTTTCTTATGACATGTGTTAGTATGGTAGACATGGTCCTGCCTCTGTGAATGAGTGTCATTGAACGCTTTTCCCTTACATTAACCCCCATTGCTCATATAAATAGTGTCCAGTCACTTAATTCATGTATTGCAGTCTGAAAAGCTGGCCTTTTCTCAACAGTGTATTAAATTCTATATTATTGGGTAAGTTAATGACATTATTCATAATAGAATCATTTTATGCCCTAGGAAGATGGCTTAAAATCATGATAATGATGTCTCTAAAGTGAACCAGACACATACAAACCATAGATATATGAAAATATTTTGGGATCACACTTAATTGTAGCCCAACATTAAGAACAATTAGTTCTTATGACATGGACTTACTCAGTGCTCACTGAATTGTGCCAACCTGGCCAATAAACACATGTGGGGCTAATTGAAAGGTGGAGGGATAAATGGGTGGTGAGCCTCGCCTTTCTAGTTCTCGGGTCTCTTGCTTTGTGATGATCGCACCAGGGTGCAGCTGCCTTTGCAGTTCCCTGCTTCAGCTTGCAAGATTGACTTCCTACAAGACATCCCCAAGGAGGAGCCACATGGACCTATCCCGATGCAGCCCTGGGTGCTGGAGCAGCCGTGTGGAGACCCCTGCTAGTGCTGAGATGCTTGTTTGTTCACTGACTCAGCTTTCCTCCTGCAGTCGGCATTATTGCCTCTGTTTTGTGAGGTGGAGGACTTTGTGGACTGGTGTTGGGTTAATGGGTTAATGTTGGACTTGTGGGCTTGGGCAGCATTGGGTTGGGATGTTTTCGTGATGTACACTTTCATTACATAAAACTCTCTTATACATGAGTTGCTGTGGATTTGTATCTCTAAAGTACCTAGACTAATACACTCACCTTCATGAAGAGATTACTGAAGATATGGGTGCTATAACAAAGTGTAGTGAAGAAATCAAGTGGTTCCTGGCTGTCAGAAAGAATAGCATCTAGGGTCTTAAAGATTAGTCTTCAAATAAGCAGCCATCTAAGTGAAGCATCAACTAAGTCTACATGGAAGAAGCACACCAGCCTGTGGGATCCAAGGATTATAAATAGCAAAATCCAATATGAAGGAGAGAACAGTACCAGAGCTTAAATTCTGAACACCAAGTTTGCTGAAGGCTAGGGATGACAGTGGAAGCCCCAAACCCATTTGCAGGGTCCCCACAAGGATTAAGCCCCCGGTAAAATCCCCTCTGACCAGAGTTGAATGATGTGAACAGCCTTTGTACCAGACAGAGAGCATACGTAAAGTTGATGATGGCAGGTATAGTTAGGTTAAAATGTAACATTTTATCACTGGATCTCCCTTTGACCTATGATATAGTTAGTTTATTGTGCCAAGCTGGCCAATAAACACATATGGGGTTAATTGAAGGGCAGAGGGATAAATGGCTCTGTGAGCCTTGCCTTTCTAGTTTTGGGGTCTCTTGTTTTCTGATGGTCGGACCAGGGTGGAGCTGCCTTAGCCAGTTCCCTGCTTCAGCTGGCAAAGCTCACTTCCTGCAAGACATTCCTGAGGAGAAGCCACATGGATCTACCCCGATGCAGCCCTGGGTGCTGGGGTACCCATGTGGAGACCGCTGCCAGCACTGAGATGCTTACACATTAATTGACTCAGCTTTCCTCCTGCAGTTGGAATCATTGTGTCTGTTTTGTGAGATGGAGGAGGACTTTGTGGATTGGTGTTGGACATATGGGTTAATGTTGGACTTGTGGGTATGGGCAACACTGGGTATGGATGTTTTCTTGATGTGCACTTAACCTTTATATAAAACTCTCTCTTATACATGAGTTTCCATGGATTTGTTTCTCTAAAGTACCCAGACTAACACAACCCATTTTAAAGCTATTTCAGTTTTTAATATTTTCTGCTTTCTTTTCTATGTTTCGTTTTGTTATTGTTTGTTTGTGTTTTGTGTGGCTTTCTGTCTATGAAATCCAGGATAGCTATAGAGACAGTAACTGAATTATTAGACAGGGTTGCCAAGAGGTAGCATTGATTCAATGGTAGTGAGTTTGTTTTTGAGGGTTATGGAAGGGGAAGTTAGGGGGAAATGAACTATGAGTATATGAGAAGAAAATGTCCTGAAATTGATTATGGTGATGATTGCACATCTCTTCTTAATATGATTGGATGATTAAATTATTGATATGTGAATTATATGCCAATAAAACTGTTTTCAAAAATAAAAAGAATTCTATTTTACATATGTTCGATTTGCAATATCTTTTAGATGTCCAGGTAGAGTTGTTATCTATTCAGTTCAAGAGGTAGGTTAGACCTAAAGCTAGAAATGAGTAATTCTTCAGCATAATATATTTGATGATAGGTGCCTGGTTGAGGTTGCCCAAGGAAAGAAGCGTTGCAAGGTCTGAGCCCTACGGCTTACCAAGATTTAGAGATCTTGTTGAAGAAGATGCAACAAAAGAGACGAAGAAACAGCAGTCACTGAGGTCAGAAGAAAACAGCAGTGTGGTGACCTTAAAGCTGAGTAAAACTGCGAGAAGTGTCTGGAAGAAGTTGTCAATGGAGCAAATAAGAAAAGTGATCTCTGCTCCAAGATGTGAGTCCAATGTGCCGGCCGCCATGGAGTAGGGAGCCAGTGGAGAGGTCTGAGGGGCCATGGACAACTTCCCCTCCCCCCAGAAGAACCCCCAGAAGAATTTATTTCAGAGGACAGCACTGAAGCTGCAGCTCAGGGAGAGGGACATGTCTGATCAACACAAGAGAGCAAATGAAGGGGGAGGAAGAGAGAGTAGAGCACATCCTGAGCCACCAAGCTTTGATGAAGAGATTCCCGCTCAGAGCAGCCAATCCACAGAGAAGACCATATGGCCGGCCCCAATATAAGACACGACATCCCTCACTGACCCATAGCCCCACAGGGGACAACACTGGAGACACAGTGTGGGAATTGCACCCGATCTGATCCCACCACACCAAGGCAAAACACTAAGGGTATGCAACAGAACAGCAAGGAGAACAGAGGAATGAAGTCCCCAGGGAATACCTAAAATAGACTTTGAGGCCAGGGCTTGGCACCCCATCAGACTCAACCAGAAAACACCCCTAAAGGCCAACAAACAGTTCTTAAACTAACTACAAGCTTTTCTTTTTTTGTTGTTGTGTTGTGTGGGTTTGTTTTGTTTTGTTTTTGTCATTGGCTTTTTGTTGTTGGTGGTGGTGTTTTGTTTTCTTTTGTTGCTTGATTTTGCTCTGTCTTGTTTTTGTGCATGTTATTATCTCCGCAGGTGGTCTAAATAAGATAGGCTGGATGAACAATCTGGAGGAGAAAACAATGGGACCGA
>NW_022107431.1:40228007-40229993 GCF_000313985.2 Echinops telfairi | reverse complement strand
ACAATTGATGTATGTATGGATTATGATGAGTTGTATGAGCCCCCAATAAAATGATTAAAAAAAAGAAAACTTATGTCAAAAACTGACAGCCTATAGACAATCTCCTTGAATAACTCAAAAAACTTAATACCATCAAGTTGACTCCAACCCATAGTGGTGCTACAGGAAGGGATATAACTTCTCCTGTGGGTTTCCAAGACTTACTCTTTATAGAAGCAGAAAGACTCAGTTTCTCCCATGGCATAGTTGATTGGTCTCAAACTGCTGACCTTCCTTGCAGATAAAAGGCCAACTCATAGCCAACCACACCACAGGGCTTCTCAATCTCATTGACTCCTAGTGTGGAATTATCAAGGGCTTTGAAAACCATTAAACAGATGCTTTCTGAAAGGGGCATTTGTGCCTAAAAGATACGCAGGAAGATCTATTGCAAAATCCATGTGCCTAGCCCTTTCTGGACCTCCATCCTTGCTGAAAAGCCATCATGTCATCCAGTTGCAAGTTAATAGTAGTATCACCTCCATGTGCCACTCCCATGTATGGTGTGTCTTATGAACATCTCTGCAGGAAGACACTTTATGCTCTTATCACCAGATGCATTAATGACCATAGAGCAATCACATTCGGAGGCCCTACTGAGTTCTTGGCATTGTCTGAGCACTCTTGGAGCTCTGGAACTAACAGATGAAGAGTTCACAGTAAATGTTGCATACAGCAGTTGTCTCTGTTTCCTAGTACTATTGTAACAAAAATACCACACACGTGGGTGGCTTTCCTCTCTGTCCTTACAGTTCTGGAGGCTAAATCTAAATCAGAGGCTCAACAGCTCCTGGTTTCTTTATCTGCTTATGGTCCTTTTGCAGATGATCTTTGTGGGGACAATCTTCCCCCACATCTGTGCCTAATCTGCTAGTTTTATAGCTCAGATTTCATTAGATTTAAAACCCACCCTAACAGACTCTGATCAAATTAAAACAACAATGAAAACCCTGTTTCCAAACAGAATGGGGTTAGAATTCCAACACAGATTCTTTTTAAAAAAATAAGGCTTCCATCCCTTTACAGAGGATGGCGGGGAGGAGATGAGCTAGTCAAGGTCAAGTATAGCACCGATGAAACATACAACTTTCCTCTAGGCCTTTAATGCTCCCTGTCACCCCCCACTATCATGCTCCAAATTCTACCTTACAAATCCAGCTAGACCAGAGAATGGGCACTGGTACTAATAAGAACTGGAAACCCAGGGAATCCAGGACAGATGAACCCCTCAGGACCAATAATGAGAGTAGCAATACCAGGATGGTAAGGGGAAGGTGGGATAGAAAGGGGGAACTGATCACCATTATCTACATATAACCCCCTTCCTGGGGGACAGACAACAGAAAAGTGGGTGCAGGGAGACATAATAATAATAATTTATAAAATATTAAGGGTTTATGAGGGAGGGAGGATGAGAGAGGAAGGGGAAAGAAAATGAGGCACTGATATCAAGGGTTCAAGTAGAAAGCAAATGTTTTGAGAATGATGATGGCTACAAATGTACAATGTGCTTGACACAATGGATGTATGTATGGATTGTGATGAATTGTACGAGTCACCAATAACATGATTTAAAAAAATAAGTCTTCTATGAATTGGTTTATGAACCTGCCCTGCTCAGAAATGAGTTCCAGTTGGTACAACGAGGTACTAGTGCATACCCCAAATGCCCGACAGTCACCCTTCAAGGCCCCCCGTGAACAAAGTGTGTTCTCATCCTTGGCAGGCAGCCACCAGTGAGTGGCCTGCGGATCATAACCCAACTTCTTTCCTTCCAATCCTGCAACTTTTACTTTCTTTTCATAGTGTTCCATTTTAGGGGACCTGGAATAGTGAGTAGATACAGACAAGAGTGAAATGACTTAAAAAAATCCTTGTATTGAGGCCTCATACAGCTCTCATCACAATCCATCCATCCATCCACTGTGTCAAGCACATGTGTACATA
>NW_022107431.1:40224980-40227326 GCF_000313985.2 Echinops telfairi | reverse complement strand
TTTTTTTTTAAGATCTCAGAAATGTTTTGTGGATTTAATAACATAACTTTGAAGGTAACTCTGAAATTGTAAAATAATTGCTTCTGAGGAGGTTGATGGAACTCTGGGGAAATGTCTGTGAGACCATTATTATGTCGAATAGCACATAAATAATCAACTGGCCTACTTTTCACATTTAAATACCTGGATGTGGCTCAGGAGGACTGTCACAGGAGTGACATCCTTATTAATGTGCAAGAAAGGAGGTGAACATTCTGCTAATTAAATCTGCGGATTTCTAATTTCGAAAGTACGGCCAGCCAAGAAGAAGCGCAGATGCCACACAAACTCGCTCTGAGCTTTCAAGTACTTGGAATGAGAACAGCCAAGTGACCTTGGGCCGTAGAGAAGGGAATGAGAAGGAAAGTACTCCAGGCGCATGGGTTATTGGGAAAATGATAGCCTGAGGGAGACTCCAAAGATGACCATTACAGCTCTGCAAACACACTGTCAACAAATTAGACCTCCAGAAAACACTAGAATATGAATTAGAAAGTTCCTCTTCAAGGAAAGAGGAAGCCAGCATGATTTAAGGCTTTATTTAGTGAATGGGAGGTGTTGAGGTCCAGTCTGTGGAACCCTACTGTGATAACTGGATGATTTGACGTCAGCTGGACACTCCTGCTATGGGCGGAGTCAAATCTGTCAATCAAGTGGTGGCTAGATGACACCTCCTTGGCCTTTTGTTTGAGAGTGAGGGACTCTAGGAACTGCCCCTCTCTCTCTGCCACTTTACTTTGCTCCCCTCTGGGACGTCACTGAGATTCTGTGTCTGCCTTCAAGGGGTGGTCCGTGTGGGCTGCCTGACCCTGGGAGTGGATGCATTCTGCCATGTTTCCTCTGAGCTTGGATCCAGGCGACTCTGCACCCACCAGCCTGTGACCTTCCTGCTTCTTGCTCCTTTGCCTTTTAGCATCATTGGCTTGCAGCCGCATGAGTCTAAGAGGGCCCTGCTAATGTTGGACCTATGGACTTGAGTTGGGCTGGGCTGGGGCCCTTTCTTGATGCAAAATTGCTTCTTGATATAAAGTCCTTTCTTGTATATAGGTGACTGTCATTGGTTTGTTTCTCTATATCAGGGGCCGGCAAACTTTTGAGGTGAAAGAGCCAAGCCTATCCTTCACAATTTTAAAATTATTCAAGAGCCATAGATATATTTCTATAAACAAAGGAAACCACCATTATCTGGATAATATCCTTGAAAATGTTTCTCTTTTACTTCAGAGCCACATATGTGTACCAAAGGAGCTGCATAGGGTTCTTGTGCTGCAGTTCACCAATCCTAGTGGCCGGTTGCTCTAGACACTGTCGCCCAACACACCTCCTAGAGGTAGAGGCCAGTTCCAAGAGCCCGCCCTAGTGGGAGAAGTTATAAGGCAATTGAAGAAAAGGACAATTGCTATAGCACATTCCCTTTGAGGTCCTGGGGTGCTTGGTCCATGGGCATCTGGTAGGGCAGAGGTTGGCATGAGCATATGGTGATTATGTCCAGGAGGGGCAATGACACAACATCTTGCCTTTCTTTGCTCCCTAGAGGTTGGCTGCTGCTTTTCATTTTTCCTTTCTTTTCCCCAAGCTCCCAGCCTACGAATATCATCTTCCTCCTGCTGCCAGCCCTGGGCCTGACACTCACAATGAGTATGATTCCCCAGGAATCAAAGGAATTCAAAGCTTCGCTCCTCCAAGAAAGGCTCTTGAGTGGTCTACTCACTCACTGCCATCAAGTCGATTCTGACTCATAGTGACCCTACAGGTGGGACAAGGTAGAACTGCCCCTGTGGGTTTCTGAGACTGTCAATCTTAACAGGAGTGGAAAGCCTCATCTCTCTTCTGTAGAGCGTGGTGGTTTTGACCTGATGACCTTGTGAGTAGCCACCCAAAGCTTAATGGCCTACACCACTCGGGATCCTTTCATGGTACAAGAAGTTTGTAATTGGTTGTTATCTGAAAGGTTGGCGGTTCAAACCCACCTAGCAGTGCCAAGAAAGACCTGGCAATCTTCTTGCATAAAGATTAGAGCCAAGAACACCTATGGGCAACTTGATTCTGCAGCACGTGGGGTCGCCATGAGTCAGAATGGGTACAGAGGCGCGGAGCTGGCTGGCCAGCCTGACCCACAACTAGAGAATGTAGGGAGAAGAGAGGACCTCAACTCTGACAGGGACCACTCTGTCCTACTTCCTTGGATCTGGCAAATCCATCTGAGGGTGGAGCTTGTGAGGAAGGTGGGAGCCAGTCTCAGGAAAGGATTTCATTCTTCCACTTCATCTAAGTCTACACAGATTGCTTGTAACAGGATCTGTGTTA
>NW_022107431.1:40203151-40224839 GCF_000313985.2 Echinops telfairi | reverse complement strand
GAGGAAGATGCAACCCATATTTTGTGAAGAATTCAGTGAGAGACACTGAATTCTCAAAAAACAAACAAGCAAACAAACAAAAACATTTATGAAAGTTCTCCAGGAGATCTGTTAGCAGAAAAGAAAGGCTGGGAGAGATGGGTAAAGAGGGAAGAGAACGGCATTCCAGAAAGTGGGAACCACAGGTGCAAAGGCACAAAGCCATTGTAAGATAGGGTAAATTAAGAAGGCCACAAGTTTCTTGGCATACTTGGAACATAAGGGGTATGTGGCAGACATGACCCGTGTTGAATGGTACTTGGTTTATCTTTGTTTTTGAGCAGAGAGGAGCCTCCCACCTAATTTCCAGGGTTATGGTGACATTGACATGTGACTGGCTCTGGCCAATGAGGTGTGAGTGGAAGTGAGGATGTCACTTCTAGGCTGAGACAGTGGACACCTGATATGACTGCACAGCCTCTCTTTTCCTCTGCCAAGACGACATCACTATCTACAACATTTAACTGGCACGTCTGAAATCTGTGGGTCAAAAGCCAGGCTGGAGGCTTCTCCAGACTTTGGTGGTTGTAGGAGCTGACAACCCTAAGCTAAATTAAACAGGTCAGCCGATAGACGACTGTTCATGACCCAGGGATCGGAAGTCAGAGGGTGGCAAGTTGCATCCAAAAAGAGCAAGCTTTGCCAAAACACCTATAGGTTTTGAATTCAAGGCACAACCCCAGGGAAATGATTGGGTTTCAGCTATTCACATAGGATCATAAAATGGAGGATGACTATACTATATTACATTATAAATTCAATGTTAGTCAACCCACTGAGAATCATAGCCTAGCCAAGTTGACAGGTGATCATCCTCAGGATAATATTGAAATTGTTACCTTGATACTAGCTATGGTGAAACAGGTTTTTCCTTCACTCTCTTTTGCTCCATACCAGTAGAGACGAATACTTTTACCTTACATGGCTCTTCACAAGCTTTTAAGACCCTCGATACAACTTTAAGACCCTCAATACAAACTTACTATAGAACATTGTGTATCTTTGTGAACTTACAATAAAACTGACTGCCGTTGAGTCAATTCTGACTCAGAGGGGCCCTTTGTGACTTTGCTGTGGTTGTTAGGTGCTGTCGGGTCAGTTCCGCATCATGGCAGCTCTGTGTACAACCACTGAACGCGGCCTGGTCCTGTGCCCCCTCATCACTGTTCTGATGTCCGCGCCCATAGATGCAGCCCATAGCCGCTGACTGTGTCACGTCAGCTTGCTGAAGGGTTTCCTCCGTGTTTGCTGCCTCGCTACTTTACCAAGAATGACGTTCTTCTCCAGGGACTGGTCTGTCCTGACGACATGTTCAAAGTCCTACATCATGCCAATGGAACAAGTTGCCCCTTGAGACTGTGGCCCAAAGCTTTCTAACCCAGTAAAGTCAATCTTGAGACTTGTTTGGGCATGTCTAGAACGTTTCCATAACTGTGTCTCCTATGTAGCTTGTGGGTCCATGTGCAGTGTACTCAAACATGCTGTACATGTGCTTAGAGATAACTGAACATCTGTGTATTTTTACCCCCATATGCCTTTCTATACACACAGGAGGGGGCTTCAGAAAGTTTGTGATGAAGTTCCATTATTCTTCATTACAGTTTCCATGAATTTTTGAAGCCCCCTGATAAATATAGATATCTACCTAATAAACTGCAGCTAGAGCTTTTGGTTGTTTTGACCATTGATGGGAAATCGTTGGTGTCGTGGTACTCCCTGAAAGAGCTGCTCTTCCTTGTGAACTTCGTAGTGTCGTTGGGTACCTCGGTCAGGTTGGGCTGACTTCATGCACATTCGGTCTCAGCATTTCCATCACCAAAGGTAACACAAGTCTACTGTCTAGAAAGTGATTTCCCCTCCCTCTTCCTCCCATTGCTGATGTTGGTAGGGGCCTCTAGTTGGCTCCAATCCATAGCAACTCTATGCCCCAAAGATTGAAACACTGCAGGATCCTGTGTCATCCTTACAATTGCTCATATGGCCAAGCCCATTGATGCAGCCGCTGTGTCCTTCAGCTCCTCTAGGGCCTTCCTCTTCTGTACAGCCCTCCCACTTTACCAAACATGTGTCCTTCTCCAGGGATGGTCTCTGCTGACACCATGTCCAAAGCATGTAAGGTGAAGTCTTGCCGTCCATCCGTGCTTCGGAGGAGCACTCTGGCCTTACTGATCCAACACAGATCAGTCTGTCCTTGTAGCAGGCCGTGGTACTGTCCATACTCTTCTCCAGCACCACAACTCAAATGCACCGAGTCTCCTTTGATCTTCCCCATTCCATGTCCAACTTTCCCATGTATATGAGGCAATGGAGAACACCGTGGCTCGGGTTAGGAACACTTTAGTCCTCAGAGTAACATCCTTGCTCTTCAATACTTTAGAGAAGTCTCGTGCAGCAGACTTACCTAATAGTTCTTTTATCTCTTGACTGCTGCATCCATGAGCATTGATTTTGGATCCAACAAGATGAAATACCTGACAGCATCCATCTTTTTTTCTATTTATCATGATGTTACCTATTGATCTAGTTGTGAGGATTCTGGCCTTCTTTACATGGACCTGTAATCAACACCGAAGGCCACAATCCTCGATCTTCATCAGCAAGTGCTTCAAGACCTCCTTACTTTCAGCAAGCAAGTTTGTGTCACCTGCACATGACAGGTTGTTAATAAGCCTTCCTCTAATCCTAATGTCACATTCCTCTTTATATAATCCAGCCTCTCTGATCGTGTGACCATATACTATTTGCCTTTTGGTGATGGGCTAATGTCACACAACACAATGTCCTCCAAATTCATCCCTGCTGTCAGGTATTTTGTGGACTCTTCATCATTCTGTGTGTGTGCGCGTGTGTGTACTCTACCACGTCTATTCTCCATGATTGGTTTATACCTTCATCTACTGATGGGCATGTGGGTTGTAGGCATCCTTTTGCTATTGTGAAAATGCTGCAGTTATCCTGGGGTATGCAGTTGTCTATTTGTGTCATCGCTTCCATGACTCTTGGTTGAGTTTTGCTTTTCTGAGGAAAAAAGGATATTAACACATTGTGTCCACTCAAAAGCCTGAGAAGCAAAGATCATGCAATCACAACGCACGCCCCAGTTTCCAGGTTGTAGTCTCTAGGTGCCCACTGACAGAAACAAAGACTGCTTGAGCTGGAACCGATTGTCATGCCAGAAAGCAATGTGACGGCAATATCGAAGGAGGACAGGTACCTTAAAAGGGCTTCGGTGCACCAAAGATGGGGCAATTTGACGGTTAACAAAATTGCAATGATGAAATACATAAAGTTTCTGGGCTTATAATATTAGTTCACATCTCTGTATACATCTCCTCCCCCAAACGATTGCAACAGTGTAAAATCTCCCAAGTCAAATTCACACGCTGCTACCGGCTTTATTCTTTCTTCTGAAGGTTCCTGGTGAAGTCAGTCATTCCTTTCAAATTTTCCACATTCACTCGCCAGCTTTCGCCAGCATATGACGTGATTGAAAATAGCAGGGCTTGAGTCAAGACCATCTTAGTCCTCAACGTGCGCCACCCCCCCCCACCCACGTTAACACTTCCAAAAAGTCTTTTGCAGCAGATTTGTCCACTGTTTCATTTGACTTCTTGACTGTTGCTTCCATGAGCATTGGATGTGGATCCACGTGAAACGAAACCCTTGGCACGTTTGGTCTGCTCGGTTTATCCTGATGTTGCTTAGTAGCCCAGGTGCAAGACTTTTTGTTTTATTTGAGGTGGAATGCATGCTGAAGACTGCAGTCTTGGGTCTTTGACAGCCAGTGCTTCGGGCGTTATTTGCTTGAAGGAAAGTTGTGTCGTCTTCCTGCGGAAGCTGTCAATGAGTAATCCTTCACCGCGGATGCTGCATGTGTCTTCCTGTAGTCCAGCGACTCGGATTACTTGCTTGGCACCTGGATTGTGTAGCAGAATGAAAGACCACCAACCTGACGCACACCTTTCCTGATTTTAAACCATATAGTTGAGACATCTCAATTCTGATTCCGTCCATTCCTGGAGTCTTGGATTTAGTTCATCAATGCCTTCTTGACTTCTTCTTTCAATACCATCAGTTCTTGGTCATATGCTACCTTCTGAAATGGATGATTGTTGACCAATTCTTTTTGGTACAATGACTCTGTGTCATCCTTCCCCCTTTGTCTGATGTTTCCTACATTCAGAGTTCAATGCTTTGCCCATCAAAAACTTCAATGGTGAAACCTGAGGCTTGAATTTTTCTAGTTTATTTGAGGTTGCTTAATCCAAGCACATTCTTCCCTTTGGGTTTTCTAATTTTAATATAATACTCTAGTTTGTCTTCTCAAGCCACACTCTGAAATCTTCTATTTTCAGTTCTTTTACTTCACTATTTCTTCCATTTGCTTAAGCTCCTTTACACTTAAGAGCAAGTTTCGGACTCTGTTCTAACATCCATTTTAGTCTTTTGCTTCTTTCCTATCTTTTCAGTGACCTTTTACTTTCTTCATGTATATGTTCTTGATCCCGTAACTCTTCTGGTCTTTTGTCATCAGAGCTCAGTGCGTCAAGTCTATTCTTGAGAGGGTCTCTAAATTCAGGTGGGATATCCTCACGGTTCTACTTTGGCTCTGTTGGCTTGTTTTTAATTTTCTTCTGCTTCAACTTGAATTCATATGTGAACAATTGATCATCTGTTTCACTGTCGGTAGAAATGGTGGCATTGGGAAAGCACCACTTTGCAAAGCCTAATGAAAGACTATTTGAGGCAACAGTTACCACTGGCTGCTCAGACCAGTCGGTGAAAGATTGATGGGCAGTTCTATAATGTATGGATTGGGATGACATCAGCTAAGTCGAAAGATCAAATTTAAATCAACCGTATATTATATGCCTCCATGCCTCTTCATGTGACAGAACAGAAAGTATAGGAATTTACATTGCCTATGAAGTGTTACCACCACCCCTCCTCACCAAACACACACACACCATAAAGGTGATTGTGGTAGGCTGGGTTGTCTAGAGAAACAAAACCAGTGACCTTCATCTATGTATAAGAAGGAACTTTATATCAAGAAGTAACTGAATATCAAGAACACATCCCAGCCCAGTCTGACTCAAGTCCACAGGCCTGCTGCTAGCCTAAGCCCTCGAGCACTGATGACTCAGAAAGGTGAAGACGCAGGGAGATCACAGGCCAGAGGTGATGGTAGAGGCGGTTCAGACAACTCGAAGGTTGTCTCCCAAGGTCAGCGGCCCATATGGGCTTGCCCTTGGAAGCAGACAGAGTGCCAGCAAGGATGAAGGTGAAGGACAAGAATGGAGAGTTTCTCTAATAAAAAAGCCACATCTCTCAAAAGGCATCATCAGGCTGTGACCAGGCTGTTGACAGGGTAGACTGTACCCCTACACAAGTGCAAGTTGACATAAAGTCTGTTATAGCAATCAAGCAGAAAATAGGGACCCAAAAGTGGGGAATAGAAATATCACCTGATATATATATATGTACATATACATATATATATATATATAAAAAATAAGAGGCATAACATGAACAGATATGTGCACACCCATGTTTTTTGAAGCACTGTTCACAACAGCAAAAAAGAGGGCAACAATCTAAATGTCCATTGGAAGGAGAATAGGTAAATAAACTTTGGAACACACACACAATGGAATACTTATGTAGCATTAAAGAATAATGAGAAATGTATGTAAAACTTCATGTCATGAATGCATCTTCAGAAATATTATGTTGAGTGGGATTAAGTCAAAAACAAAAGAACAAATACTGTATGAGATCACTGCTATTTTTAAAGAGCAAGAACAGGTTTCACACTAAAAGAAATAATCTTTGAGGATTACCAGGGGTGGGACGGGGAGGGAGAGAAGGGGATAGGTATTATCTGGGTGAAGAGGAAGTCAATACCCAATAAGAAGGGGATGGTGGTAGGGGGTGGAAACAAGATTAGAGAATGGGAGGTTTGATGAGTTGTTGAATGTAGAGCTGATGATCTCTGAGAACATTCACTTAATTCACAATAAAAAGCTTTTTTATAATAATGGCAATTAATTAAATATTTTTTAAATAAAGAAAGAAAATATGGGGCATAGAGCAATTTGTTCAATGACAACATTGAGAAGTAATGAGATGTATTAATTATTTGTGTGATTTTAGTTCTTGTTGCTGCAGTAATAACAGCAGAAACACAAACAGGTGGCTGAAAAACACCAAGAGATGTATCAAGTTACAGTCTTGAAGGCTAGAAGTCCAAATCAGGATGTTAGCTCGAGCGGAAGGTCCCTCTTTGCCAGTAGCTCTGTGAGTTCCTTGGTGTTCCTCGCCATCGGTCTTACTCGTGTGAGTGTGTGCGCGCGCTTCTCTTTCCATTCGATATCACCTGCTCTATTCTGGCCATTGTTTCATTACCACAGCAAAAGGCACCCTCTAAGCAGGTTACTATTTGCAGGTTTGGGGGTTAGGACTTTCAATGTAACTTTGTGGGGGAAGATACAATTCCATTTACATACCAGGAATAAATGGGTTCATTTTAGCCAGGAATAAATGGCTTAGAAAAAAGAATGGAAACTTGTGTAGATGAATAAAGATTTTGAAGACATTTGGTACCCAGTGAATGGCGACCGTTCAGTCACCCACATTTTGAAGATGTACAAGTTAACGGTTATGGACTGGAGTCTGATTAGAAGTCCTACATGTGTATAGAACCTTTTTCTCAATCTACCTTTACCATTGACTAAGATAATGATGCTATCAATAGAGTTGCCGTAAGCTCCATGGGGAAGACCTGTGATGTACCACAATGAAATCACAATGATGTCTCCAAAAGGGAACCAGGAACTTGTAGAAACAATAGTTATATGAATGCAGTTTGAGGTCTCACTTGATCAAAGCCCTAGTAAAAGAACAATTAGTTCTTATGACATAGCTTACTGTGGTACTGGCCCTCATCCGGAGATCACTGAAGTCGTGGGTGCCATAGAAAAGTGTGGTGAAGGAACCAGATGGTATCCAGGTATCATGAAAAATAATGTTTGGGGTCTTAAGGGCTTGTCTAAAAATAAGCAGCTATCTAAGTGAGGAGTTAGCTAAGTCCCATGGGAGAAGCACACCAGCCTGTGTGATCCAAGTATTGCAAATAATAAGATTCAAACCTGGAAGAGGGAATGCTTCCCATGCCTAATTCTCAACACCTGGTTTGTGGAACGCTACGGCTGGGTTACCACCAAAATCCATGTGCAGAGTCCTCTATGTGGATTGAGTTCCTGGTGAATCCCCAAGGCACCTAGGCTAGGGTCATTAACATCCCTAATATCAGACAACAAGCATTATAAAGTGGATTTGAGCACCTGTATTTAGGCTGGAATGTAACACCTTGTAATCAGATCTACCTCAGGACCCAATGTGGACTTATTCTAAATTTTTAATATTGTCTGCTTTCTCTTAGACGGAGGTCTCTCTGTTTCACATGATGGTTGTTGCTGGGTCCTAGTTCATTGTTTGCCATTGCTTTGCATGTTGATCTGTATAACGGAAGGAATTACAAGACAGTAGTTGCAGTGACGATTGTCTGGGGGCTTGGAAGGGGAGGGTGGGGGAAATAAGGAGGCAACATCAGTGGGTACAAGAAGGAAGAAAAGTTTCCAAATGTTCTTGTGGTGATGTTTGCACAAACTTTCTTGATATTATTGAATTTTGAATTGTATGATACGTTAATTATGGCTCAATGAAATAAATTACAAAGAAGTTCTATTCAGTCAGCTAAAGAATACAGCCTGTAACTAAAGTATACTTGCTATGTGTTGTAAATAAGTAAAAGAGAGAGAGAAAATAAACAAATAAATAAATAGACCAGGCTTATTTGTTGGATAGAGAGTGCTGGGGGGTGGAGGAGAGGTGGGTTGGGGTTAGATTATAAGGCCTACAAAGGCTCTTATTCTTCGCATCTGGAACCAAATTCACCCCATGTTAGAAATAATCAAACATCTAAGGTCAAAATGATAGCATTTACCCAAGGACAACAATCAGAAGATTGGGAATTACAGAAAGAGAGGCGGAAACAGGAAATACAAGTGGGATAAACTATGGTACATTGAGGGAATTGCAATGGGTGAGTTGAATCAGAATGTCAACTGTGTAAACCTTCACTTAATTTACAATAAAAGTTCTAATATATATGTATATATTTGGTGATTTAGTTGAAAGACATGAGTGTTCATTCTCTTCTTCCACTTCTTCTGTAAGTTTGAAAGTTTTTACTAGACAAAGAGCATACCAGATGGAAGTACTTGGCCTCAAAGTCCTGGTTTCACCACTTTTTCACCAGGAAAATGTGAATGAGTGTTTTAGTCTTTAGCCTCAATTTCCACCAAATACCACTTGCCTTGTAGAGCTGTGAGAATTAATACATGTAATGTTAAAGTAAATGATTATCCTTCAAGGTGGAGTTACATTTAACCAATTGTATTAGGCTGGTTGCCTAGAGAAAAAAAATTCAGGGACACTCATCGATGCGTAAGAAAGAGCTTTATATCAATGAGTAATTGTATATTAAGAAAATGTCCCAGCCCAGTCCAGATTAAGTCTGATATTAGCCCATAAGTCTGATACTAGTTCATAAATCCCTCTTCAGACTCACACAGCACATGCAATGGTGTAAAATACAGGAAGATCACAGGCCGGTAGGTGCCACGTCTTATGGATCCAGTGGCAGTGAGACCATCTCCAGGGCTCATGCACATCTCAGTGTGGCTGCACATGTGGCTTGTCAACAGGAGGTGAAAGCAGAGAGAGGGATCAGCCTCCAGCAAGCCATTTATCTCGGTTGCCCGCCAATCAAGTTGAACCCTGATTGACCAGCTAAACTCTGCCCACATGTTCATAGGTAGTCATGCTGGCAGAAAAAAACCCTAAGCATCACACCAATATTGGTATTTTAGAATCTAGTGGCTTAGGAGAGATTTTCAAGCATCCACTATAGGTTGATGAATAAGATATTTCTAACTCCAGGAGCACAGGTCAGCTCTGGTCCAGAGCATCATTGAGAACGTCCAGCTCTCAGATGGTATAAGGCCTGAAAAATCATTAATACAAGCTACCATCACACCCCTCACCAAAGAGAAGCCGTTCCAGCCATCACAGCCTACAGGAGTGGGCTAATTACATGTTCAACCAGAAACATAACCGGCTAATATTCAAGTTGATAATTTTGTTTGGCCCTTGACTGATGTTATAAATATCCAAATGGCCGTGGGCAGTAAAAAGTCTCCTCCACTCCTGCCACTGTAAAAGGTAGAAGTCCAAGACAGACTTAGAGGGTTAGGTAGCCCCACACTGTGAGGTGGCCATATGTGGGCAGGTTGGATGAGTCCATTTATGTAACATGCTTCAAACAGTGCCTGGATTATTATTCTTATTATTTAAACATTAAATGTTATTATTGCTATTATTGTTGTTGCTATTGGAATCAGTCTGGCAGAATATCAGACAACTTCAATTTCTCCAAATAATCCCACCCCGCCCCTTTTTTTCTGTTTCTCTGAACTTCCTCTTGGGTGCTGAGGTGACAATCTATAAATTGATATATTTTTCCTAAGTGTAGAAAGGATGACTCAATCTCTTAATTCACAAATTCTGCTCTGGCCTTGGGCTTGAGCCATTTTGAATTCCCATTTTGACTGCATGCGCACTATGGGTCTCCGGCGCTCGTAGTTAACAACTGCCTTGACCTCGAATGATGAGGGAATCGATGGCCCCATGGGTCCGTCCTCGGAGCTCCATCCTGCTGCTCCAGGGGAGTCTGGTCCTCAGTGCAGCCCGTGGTCATCAGGGACGGAGGCACGGATCCTTTACTGATGCACTGAGAAGTTTTCTGGGAAGAACTTGGGCCAGTAGCACCCCAAGAAGCCTGACGGTCTCACATTTTTGCTAGAGGGGAGATGTCCAGGTGCTTCAAACTCCTGCCCCGGCCACCGGCTGCTCAGATCAATCACTGGGTCACATGTACTTAGTGAGCGCCCCCACGAGGGTCCCTTAGAACATAAACTCAACCAAACGCACTGCCATGGAGTCGGTTCTAACCCCTCGTGACCCTATAGGAAAGAATAACCCCCCACTCCCACCCCGTGGGCTTCTGAGACTAACTCTTTACTCATCTTTCTCCCGAGGTGTGGCTGGTCATTTTGAGCTGCTGACAATGGGATTAGCAGTGCAATGTCTAACCCAATCCGCCATCTGGGCTTCCCTTGAATGCTTCCGACTGAGAGTGTAGGCTCTCAGAAATGTGACCTGCATGCGCACTTTGTGATATGGATAAAATGCGGTATCCAGCTAGCATACACAGCTAGCTATCAGAAGGTTGGAGGTTTGAATTTACCCAGAGGTACCATGGAACAAAGGCTTGGTGTTTTACTTCTGAAATTTCAACTACTGAAATCCCTGAGTGTAAGGATCACAGTTCTACTTTGACAAACATGGGTTCTCAAGTTGAAGTTGACTCCAGGGCAGCTGGGAAAACACAAGCAATTTGGCAGCAAGACCCGTGATCCCCAGGCCATGCCAGCCTCGCGGTCAAACCAGCATCCCGTCAGCTGTACACTGCTTTCCCTCGCCCCTGCTGCCTCGGCGATCCCTGCTCTCACCAACCCTGCCCTCTCTTCAGCATTAACCTCTCTTCTCTAGGATCTTACCAGCGTCTACTGCTGAGCCCCTGATGCACACCCCGAGGTGGTGACCCCAATGTCACTGCAAAGCCTCTCAATGTCATTGCTGCTGGCTACTTGTCCTGGGGCCCACCCTGAGGCTGCTGTAAGCCCTCTGTTGCCTGATCCTCTGATGTCACACTGCTTCCAATGAGCAAGGTTAGATGAGGGGTGCCGTGACTGGCTGCTCACAAGGAATCGAGGTAAGAGTAGGGGCCCTTGGGCTCGATTTCCCAGCATCGATTGCTGAGGCCAGATCAGAGCATGCTTCAGGGAAGCCAGGGCGAAGGTTATTAGGGTTAGTGAGAGACATGGAAAGGGCTGTGAGGACATCTTTAAGAAAATAAACAAAAACAAAAAATCATATTATAGTGAATGAGGCGGGGAGTGCAGAGTGGAGACCCAAAGCCCATTTGTAGGCCACTGGACATCCCCTTACAGAAGGATCTCGGGGAGGAGATGAGCCAGTCAGGGTGTGATGTAGCAACAATGAAACACACAACTTTCCTGTAGTTCCTAAATGCTTCCCTCCCCACCCCCACTATCATGATCCCAATTCTACCTTACAAATATGGCTAGATCAGAGGATGTACACTGGTACAGATAGGAACTGGAAACACAGGGGATCCGGGGTGGATGATCCCTTCTGGACCAGTGGGTTGGAAAGGGGGAACCAATTACAAGGATCTACATGTGACCTCCTCCCTGGTGGACGGACAACAGAAAAGTGGGTGAAGGGAGACGTTGGACAGGGAAAGATATGACAAAATAATAATTTACAAAGTATCAAGGGTTCATGAGGGAGGTGGGAGCGGGGAGGGAGGGGAAAAATAGGAGCGGATGCCAGGGGCTTAGGTGGAGAGCAATATTTTGAGAATGATGAGGGCAATGAATGTACTAATGTGCTTTACACAATTGATGTATGTATGGATTGTGATAAGAGTTGTATGAGCCCCCAATAAAACGATTAAAAAAATAAAAATAAACAAAAATCCATTGCTGTTGAGTCGATTCCAACGCAGAGTGACCCTATGGCGTAGAGTCGAAATGCCCCTGTGGGCTTCTGAAGCTATGAATCTCTACAAACACCCAAAGCCTCATCTTCCTCCCAAAGTCACTGGTGAATTTGAACTGTTGACCTTTTGGTTGGCAGCCTAACATGCAACCAAACCCACTATGCCAATAAGCCTCCTTGAGGACATCTTAGGCTTAGCCCAAGTGGCAGGCGGTAGAGCCTTGCCAATGTTAAAGTTACTTGGGAGAGTGGGATTGTCTGCTCAGAAATCCTTTCCTGGAAATGGCCCAGTCTCTTGCCATAGAGTAACTCCCACCCTACCAGCACCCCCCATACCCATCCAATGCAAAGCCTCAGTTCTGATCATACTTCTGAGATTCAGTTCCAGCTCTACCACTTAACAGTGAATCTCTGGACTTGCAGGTTAACTTCTTTAAGAGCCTATCCTCATCTGGGTTTGTGTTTTGGTTGTTCTAAGGATAATAACTATACTTATTCTATAGTATTGTTCTGCAAGATCAAATTGATTACATGGTAAGGAGCTTAGCACAGGGCCTGGCACCTAGTAGGGGGGGTCAATACACTATCACCATATTCATCACCACCACAGCCACAGTCAGCATTGCTACCACCCCCAGGATTCCGTGCAAACAAGCCCCACCCACTTTAGTCTGCCTGGAGTTGCACATGTACCCAGGAAGCCATTAACTGCAAAGGTATCCCAACATTCACCGACATTTCCTGAAAAACATCAAATGAGCTCGAATTTATAGCCCACTCTCCAAACAAACACACAACAAAACCATTGGCATCAAGTTGATTCTCACTCCTGGAGTCTCCCTGTGTTACAGGGCAGACGTGTGCCACTGGGCTTTCGTAGCCGCATCTTCATGGAGCCTAATTGCCAGACCTTTCTTCTGCAGGGGATCGGGGTGGGCTCAAACCATCAACCTTCAGTTTAGCAGCTGGTCACAAACACAAGCTCTCTCTATCCTGCCACTGAGATTCATAAACTCCACTTCCTCCGCTCTCCTCCGGAGTTCCCTCATTACTTCTCTGCAGTCTCTTCCACACCCCTGCCACCCCATCTCTCCCCCACATCTCTTCTCCCTCCTTCCTCCCCACCCTCCAGCTCTCTGCATCTCTGGCTCAATTCTCCCCGATTGCCTTCAGTTTCTCATCCCAAACCACACCACACCACTGCCATTGAGCCGATTCTGACTCATAGGGTAGAATTGCCCCTGGGGCTTTCTGAGACTGTCATTCTTTATAGGTGTAGGAAGCTCATCTTTCTCCGTCAGAGCGCCTGATGGGTTCAAACTGCTGACCTTGCAGTTAGCAGCCCATCACATATCCCACTATGCCGCCAAGGCTCCTGTCTCTCACCCAGTCTGCTTCAACCCCTCTCTCCCTCACAAAAGGTCTAGAGCAGGACTGGTTGGCAAAGAGGGAATTCTCCGCAGGAGGCATGGGAGAGGATTCTTCAGGGAGTAACAACCGTGCATATAAAGTCAGTAGTACTGAAATATAGATGATCTCATTTAAAACTGAGGAGATAAAGAACGCATCCTTCCTGGGGGGCATTGCATGTTTAATGGAGAAGAAAGGGCAGGGAGAAAACATCAACAGGTTAATATCCTCTGGTCCCCGAAGTACCCAATAGGGCCACACTCCGAGGCCAAGAGCGACTGGTGCAGGGCATATATTTGACCCCGAGACTCACTCAGGGTTCTTATGCAAATATTTGGACTGAGAACCAAAAGTCTCTTTAGAATCTGAAGCTGTAAATTATAACATTGGGAAATATCAAAACCACGTGTTTGCTTGCTTGTTTACACCCCCACTCCTTCTCACAATGCCAATAAGCCAAGTAGCAAGATCTAGGTATCCCAGGGAGGAAACAGAGGAGCTCTGGTGGTACTGTCGGGTAAATATTGCACAGCTAGCTTCAGGTTCAGTGGTTCAAAGCCACCAGCTACTACGCAGAAGGAAGGGAGACTGTCTGCTTCCATAAAGATTTCCAGCCTCAGATACAATATGCAGGGTCTCTATGAGGCAGAATGACTGGGAGTCAGTGAGTGGGTTTGGGCAATGCACTATTCTGATTGAGTGCTGTGCTAACACAAAGGTTGGTGGTTCAAATCCAGCAAGAGGCACCTTGGAGGCAAATCCTGGTCATCTACTTCTGGAAAGCCACCCACTGAAACCTCTTTGGAGCACAGTTCACTCTGACATAGGAGATTGTCATGGGCCAATTCCAACTCCATCATAAGTGGTTGGTTGGTTTGTATCAAGAGATAACTTGGGTGGGGGTGGGGTGGCGGTGGTTGTTGAGAAATTGACAACAAATGGAAAGACTTCTTTCTTCTGGGTTCCTGCTCCAGGGACTCTCAGACCTAGCAAAATCCCTGCCCCTCCGCTCCTTAATTTCCTCTTGACTTCAAAGCTCACTGCCACGGAGTCATTTCTAGCTCTTGATGACTCTATAGAACAGGATAGAACTGCCCTTGTGGGTTTCTGACACTGTAACTCTTTACAGGAGTAGAAAGCCTCATCTCCCCGCCACCCCCGCCCCCGAGGAGTGGCTGGTGGTTTCGAATGGCTAATGTGCTTAGCAGCCCAGAATGTAACCACTACACTGCCAGGTCTCCTACGCATGTGTGAACTGTATTTCTGCTCTGTGTATCTTGCAAAGGAAAGTCTAATCCCCACCCTGGTGGAGATGTGGTTCTAGAGGGGACTCGGGTGGACATGGTAAAGATGAAGGGAAGAACCAGAATTGGGGGAAGAAGGCAAGACCAGAGTCGGGGACACTGACCACTGACTACACCTGTGCTGAGGAATGTCCACATTGACCTGCAGGCTCAGCAGAAACCAACACTGGGGTTGGGGCAGCCCTGGGGGCCAGGGGGAACCCAGGGTGTGCACTTAGAGACGGGACTTGGGCTATCTTCTTGACCACCCACCCCACACGACTGCAGCCTCCCCAGCACCCTCCTGGTCTCATCCACCAGCTTCCACAGCCCCTGACTCCAACACCACAACTCCTTGTGTGGAGCTTCTCCCCCCGGCCCAGGACATTGCCCAAACCTCCCCATCTCCAAGATGACCACAGTCTTTCCCGGTCCACCACTTTGCAGTGGCTGGCAGATCCGTTAGCCTTTTGACTGAAGGATGGAGTTGTGTGTCACACAAAAAACCCAGCCCCCGCCATCTCTTCAATTCTGACTCATAGCTTGTGGCCCAGGAGAGCCATGCTCCAAAGGCCTTTCAATGACTGATGTTCCTGGAAGCCGACTTCCAAGTCTGCTCAGAGGCACCTCTGGGAGTGCTGGAACCTCCAAACTTTTGGTTAGCGAGTGAAGGCATTCACTCATTGCATCAGACCTCATTTCATCAGTCAGCACAGGAGTCGTGTCCCTCAGTGGCCTGTGTCTTTCCCACACGTCCACGGGGACTTCCTAACGGACTCGTACCCACCCCTACAGTACCAACTGTCCTGTTCGTGATTTGAGACCTATGATTGGGAGACCCACTTTTAAGGTGGCTTCCACGTGTACCTACTTTCAGTGCCGCCTGTGGCTTGTCATGAGTACTGCTCATCGATTTCTGTGCGCACTGTTACGAATTATAAAATTTCCATGACTGGAAAGTTAATTGAAAGCTTCGATTAATACTAGGGAGGGCTCTACAACTGCAGTTATCAATCAGGAGTCATAAAACAATGCCACTAGTCCTGGTGGCACAGTGGATTATGCACTGGGCTGCTGGCTGCAAAGTCAGTGGTTCGAAACCACCAGCTGCTCTGAAAAAGACAGATGAGGCTGTGTATTCCTGTCAAGACATCCAATTCTGGAACGTCACAGGGCCCGTCCTTAGAGCCACTCAGGGGCATGAACCACTCCGTGGCAGTGAGGTTGGAGTTGGGGAGGCCTATTTTCAGGCTGTACAACTTAGTGTTTTTGGAATTCTTTATCTCATTTTATCCTGAGAGTAAACTTCTAGTGTTGCTTGGGTGGAGCACCCGTTTCAAGTACAGCAAACTGAGAGCCCAGGAGGTCAATGACGTGGCCAAGGTCAGCAAGCTAAAACCTAAATCTTAGGCTTCTTGGAGGAGGAGGCCTTCTCCTTCACCGCTGCTGAAGTTCAGCTCCTGGTGGATCTGGCCACCTTGCCAGGCTGTAGTTGGCCAAGGTGCCTGGTAAAGCCAGTAGCTAGCCAGTCAGCTCCCACGCCTGGTGAGCCCCGGGGTCGGAGGAGAATTGGGCTCCAGAGAGCTCGCTTACCTTCTTTTGGTCAGGACCCAACTTATATAGTGCAAATGGACAAACATGAGTATCGTTTATGGTACCTTGAGATATCTTGCCCTTGAATGGGAGTTTCCTTTCCAGCACTTCAAAGTCTCCAAAAGGTATCTAAAATGTTTATTTCCGTCGAAAATGAAAACTGCTTAAATCTAATGGGGGGGGGCGGGGCGGCTGTAGCTTTCCTTTGTGATTAATTGCTGTATCACTGAGGGAGTTTCAGGTTTTCCTCAGACATCAGTAGGTACTGGAGCTCTTGCAGGACAACTTTGATGCTATAGGAATTCTGCCATTTTGCCAGCACTAATATGGCTCTTGGGCTCATCACTCCAGTAGAACTATTAACTCCATTCATATTAACTTTGTTACAAATTTTATACAGGGGGTACTTCTGGGTATCTAGGTCCACACTCTCTATTAAGGCTGTCTATGTGGTTTTCATAAATTGTCCAAGCCCAGAATAGCTGGCAAGTTGCATTGCCTTTTGCTTTGACTGATTTGGTTTCTGGGGCACCAGTGGACAGACTTGAACCTCCAGTCATGTGTTTAGCTGCCGGACACATTCTTAACCCTCTGTGCCACCCAGGGACTCACTGGAAGCTCCGTGAAACCCGTCATTCCCCTCTGGCTCAGGGCCTTTTCCAGCAGCATCTCCTGTCCCAGGTTTTAGAGAAACGAGATTCGATTTTCCCCCTCTGAGGAGGAACTGCCTGGCTCCACATGCCTGACTCCTCACTGGTTCAAACCAAAGAGACTGGACCTCAAGTGTCTTGACTAGCTACCATGTAGTTAGAAGAGCTCGTGTCCAGAACCACGTTGACCTATGGATCCAAAACCAAGGCCAAGGCCGTGGTGTTGAATCCGACTTCTTGTTGTTAGGTTCTGTCTAGTCGGTTCCAACCCAAAGCGACCCGATGCACAACATAGCAAAACACTGTCTGGTCCTGCTCCATCTTCCCAGTCACACAGTCTCATCTTTCTACCAAGGAGCAAATGGTGGGTTTGAACCACGGACCTAGAGGTTACCCACCTCATCCCAAACCCACAGCATCACCACAACAGGGCTCCAGCAGGCCACATGGTCCGGTGGATGCTGGTGGAGGATTGTGTGCAGTATCAGAGACGAGGCTGAGGACCAGGGCCGTCACGGCTCACAGCCGCTCCACTCACACGGTGGCAGGCCGAAGGTAGGCTCAGCCGGTTTCCTCTTGGGAGACAAGCCCCCCGGCAGCAATCGGTTGCCTTGTGCATTTCTTCCCTCCCCGCCTCCTCCTGTTTTTTTAAAGAAAATATATTTTAGCGCTATTCTTCTAGCAATTGTTTGTTAACAAGCATTTCTTCAGAATTGCCTTACATGCAGGACTTCATGTTCCTTGTACAGGATGCCCTCTCCAAGGGACAGAGAGTCACCAGGCGAATAAAGACGATGCACAGTTTGTTGTTTTCTTAGCAAATTTTCGGAGGGAGGACAAATCACTGTGATCCTAGAAGCTTTCTTTTGGGCTGGATGGATCAGAAAGTGCTCGTGGGGCGACTAGGATTGTCTTCTTGCAATTATGACTGAGATCAATTCCTCCTCCTGAATGGTAAGACAGGCAGGAGGGGCTGCAGGGGGACTCGGGCGTTCACTTCCTGCCCCCGCCTTAGTTTCCCCTTAGCCCTCTGCAGGAGGGAGGAGATAGGAAAGAAGACAACACAAATGGCCTTTGAATTGTAACTGAGCATCAGAGCCATTTGTCGGAGGGGGAGGGTAGCAAAGGTTTGTGAGGTTCCCACCTGAGAACCATTTCGGTGATTCAGAACTTTTAGGAAGTCCACACAGAAAGCAAGGCCTGGCCAACTGTTGGCAATGCAGCTCAGTCCTCGTAAGGAGCCCTACGTGCCAGGCAGCTCTGCGGAAGAGAGGCCTGTTCACGTGCGCCCAGAGAGCAGCCCTTCGAGGCGGGTCCATTCTGACGCATGGGGTCGCTGGGAGTTGAAGCCAACCTGCTGGCATCCTACCACAACAGTAGTGTCCATTTCCTCCCTCCCTGCCTCCTCCGACTGTAAAGAAGCAAAACCCAGAGTGGGTAGGAAAGAGGGAACCAGTTACAAGGAACTATATGTGACCTCCTCCCTGGGGGACGGACAACAGAAAAGTGGGTGAAGGGAGACGTTGGACAGGGCAAGATATGACAAAATACCAATTTATAAACTATCAAGGGCTTATGAGGGAGGGGGGAGCGGGGAGGGAGGGGGAAAATGAGGACCTAATGCTGGGGATTTAAGTGGAGAGAAAATGTTTTGAGAATGATGAGGGCAATTAATGTCCAAATGCGCTGTACACAATTGATGTATGTATGGATTGTGATAAGAGTTGTATGAGCCCCTAATAAAATGATTAAAAAAAAAAAAGAAACAAAACCTAAACCAAAACCCATCCAACTTTCTTCCAAGTACTATTCTTCTAGCAACTGTTTGTGAACATGTTTTTTTGGACTGCCTGCTGAAGCTGCCTTCCCGCAGGACAACGAGCCACCCCCACCCCCGCACAGGGGGTTTCTTCCTTCCATCCGCTCCCGCACTTCACCTTCAAAGGAGCAGGCAGCATCTTGCTTCAGTTCTCACTATGCCAGGAACCAAATCTGCCTCTCGAAGCCTCTCCTGAGGACCATGCAATAATCCAGGATAGTCTCTCCTTTCAAAAGCCTGAATTATCTCAGTTGTGACCATGGACCCTTCCAGCTTGTGTCTGGGGAGCCTGGCTTCACCTGAGGAGCCGTGAGCATGGTCTCTCTGGGACTACGGAGTCAGCAGGGTCAGGATGCAGGCCTGGGGCAGGTGCTAGGGAGTGAGCAGGTGAATAACAGTGATGCCTGTGGAGACACAGGATGAACCTGTGACTCAGGGGAGGGTGTCTGGCCGAGGTTCGTGGAGGAGGAGGCTTTGTGGAGAGCTTCAAGGATGGGGTGGTGGGTCGAGAGAGAGGAGGGCTCTCCTTGGTGGAGGAATGGTTTGTGCTCAAGCTGGGAGGGTATCATGGAAGGATCCAGGCTGTCTGAAATAGAGGTGACTCATACTGGGGGAGTGGCGAGAGTCCTGTAGCCCACCCTGACACCCAAACAACCCTACTGCCAAGCCAAGGAGTTGATTCTGACTCGTGGCATCCTTATGTCAGGTTTCTGAGGCTGTAAGTCTTGACAGGAGTAGACAGCCTCCTCATTTTCCTGATGAGAGACTAGTACGTAACTCACATTCGGCTGGGCGACTATTTTCATCTCCTGCCTAGACTTCTCCCAATTCAGAGTGCTTTGCAGATGATGAAATGGGATGATGCTAATGTACCGTCAGCCCACGTGTCTGCAGAAGCAGAGCAGGGGCTTTTCTGCTGTTGTTAGTTTCTTTTCCCCATTTAAGAAGAAAAAATACGTTACATTCAACCACAGCCAGAATAGAACCCGCTACACTGGGAATGCTTACCCTTCCCCACTCCCCGGAAAGTGGAAAATGCTTAAAAATTTTTTTTAAAATACAGGCATAGTTCTAGAAGAGGGGATTCCAGGATGATCAGACACGTGCATATCCATTCAATGAACAGTTGTATACACAAGCGGGCTCTGCATGAGACGCACACAGCCTGGTGCGCCACAGAAATTAGCCCCCACGCATCGGTCAGTTTGTCAGCTGTGGAGGCTTGCCTGTGGTTGTGATGCCGGTATTTCACATACTAGCAGGGTCACCCACAGTGGACAGTTTGAGCTAAGAGTCCCATCTAAGATAGACGAAGACAGGCCTGGCAACCTATCACTCAAAAGTATCCAATGAAAACCTCTGGGAATCTCCACAGAATAGTGTCCACTATAGGGCTGGGAGATGAGTCCCTTTGTGGGAATCACTTAAAATGCACCATGGCAGCAACCAAGAGAGCTGGGGCCCAGGAGGTGGCATAGGACTAGGCGACACCTCACTCTGTTGTACATGAGGTTGCCATGGAGGAAGTCAACAGCAACGATGGGTGTGGAAGTTCAAAAGAAAGTCCTGCAAGTGGGGGTATGGCCACTGACCGTGGTGGAGACCCTCCCCCCAAGCCCTTCCCTGAAGCCAAGAAACACCCTCCAGGTTCCCCCTCAGGAAAAGAAAGGCTTCCCCTTCCCCAGCTCAGAACAGCAGGAACGCTCACCTGCAGCACCTATAAAATGAGACCATAGTAATGCCTTCCCTCCCAGAGCTGTGGACATTCAATAACTGAACACATGTCCAGGGGTTTGAAGAGCGCCTCCTTGCTGCTCACACCAGTCAATGGAAGGGCAGGAGGTGGGGCAGGTGCTAATCCCTGGAACCCAAGGATATATTATCAGTATGCAATCACATTGGCCAAAGAGGCTTTGCAGATGCAATTAAATTTAGGTTTATGAGATGAGAGATTATTCTAGATTACTTGGATGGGTCTTGCCTGCTACTCTTGACTGCTGCTTCCATGAGCATTGGTGGATCCACATAAGACCAAATCTTTGATAATCAAAAGGTGTGTAAATTAGGTCAATCTGTTGCAGAAGACCTCTTCAGAGCACTGAAGAACAAGGGTGTTACTTTGAGGACTAAGGTGCTCCTGACCCAAGCCACGGTGTTCTCTATCGCATCCGACACATGTGAAAGCTGGACGTTGAATGAGGAAGACCACAGAAGAAGAGGTGTGCGTTTGAACTGTGGTGCTGATGAAGAATATGGAAAGTGCCGTGGACCTCTGAAAGGATGAATCGATCTGGTTGGAAGAAGTAGGGCCAGAGTGCTTCTCAGAGGCAAGGATGGCAGGATTTGTTTTACATACTTTGGACATATTGTCAAGAGAGACCAGTTCCTGCAGAAGGTCATCATGGGGGGTGAAGTGGAAGGGTGGAGGAAAATGGAAGGCCCTCAAGGAGATGGATTGACCCAGTGGCTGCCTCCATGGGCTCAGGTGTAGGACCCGCTGTGAGGACAGCACAGGACCTTGCAGCGCTTCATTCTGTAGTATGTAGGGGCGCTATGGGTCAGATCCAACTCATCACACCTAACAACAACAACGATCTTCACGAGAGGGTGTGAGAGGGAGATTTGACTACAGGAAATGAAGGTAAAATGAGAATGGAAGCAAAAAGGCTCCCAACTGGCTTGGACTTTGACAATGGAGTAGACGTACCACAAACCAAAAGAAGGGAGTGGCCTCCAGAAGTTTAAAAATTCAGAGGAGCAGGTTCTTCTCCACAGCCTCTGGAAGGAGCCTGCTCTGTTGGCATCTGGATTTGGGACCTTTACAGCTATAGGAGAATGAATGTGTGCTGTTGGAAGCCACTAGATTTGTGGCCATTTGTTACAGCAGTGATAGCAAAGCAATATAACGAACTACCAGTCTGATTAACAGTTCAATTGTGAGATGGAGTGGGAGGTAATCAGTCCTGAATCTGAAAAATTCTGGGCTTATTGGTGTGAGATACTGGAAGACTTCTCCCCAGGTTGTCTGCTGCTTGCTAACACATGGTGGGCAGCCAGCTGCTTAGAAGTATTCTCCCTGAGGACATTCAGTCAGATAGTGCAATCAGACTATTGCAGCGGTTCTCAACCCGTGTGTCTCGACCCTCTTGGGGGTTGAATGAGCCTTTCGCAGGGTCACCTAA
>NW_022107431.1:40183007-40203051 GCF_000313985.2 Echinops telfairi | reverse complement strand
ATTTAGGTTTATGAGATGAGAGATTATTCTAGATTACTTGGATGGGTCTTGCCTGCTACTCTTGACTGCTGCTTCCGAGACAGCGCTCCTCTATCCATCTCCAGGCGGGTCCTCCCACAAGCAGATATACCCACATATGAGTACCCGGTGTGAAGACCGACCCAGGCCACACCATGCTTCAAGACAAAATTTCATTTATTTGTCATTAGAAATAAATATTTCACAATATAGAATTGCATATTGTTTTTGTGGTTAATCACTATGCTTTAATTATGTTCAATTTGTAACAATGAAAATACATCCTGCAAATCAGATATTTACATGATGATTTATAACAGTAGCAAAACTACAGTTATGAAGTAGCAACGAAAATAATTTTATGGTTGGGGGTCACAACATTTGGAACTGTGTTAAAGGGTCTCGGCATTAAGGAGGTAGAGAAGCACTGCTCTATTGTCTGTCCCACCATAGTGGGGCCCACTCCCTGCTGATAAGGATAGTGGATTGCTTTCCTGAAGGGGAGCTCAGAATAGGTCAAGCCAACTCAAGGATGACCAAGGTTAGGCTGCGATCTTGAAGGATCTGCCCATCTTGTCACATGTGTACCCCTAATCCCTCCCCTTCCTATTGCGTGTACACCTCTAGTTCATTCCTTCCTGTCATGTGTATGCCTATTGGACAACCCTTTCCTGTTATATATGTGGTTACCTGAAATGAGTATATATAGGTCTTGGTCAGAAATAAAGAGGGCCCCTCAACCTCCCTCTCTCTGCACTGACCTGGCTGCTGAAATCATGGCTGTCCTGGAGGTGAGCATGCTACTATGAAATGTGTCTGGCTCCTTTATTTTATCCTCTCTCCTATTTTTTATGATTTTATATATTATAACCATACAATTATATCTACAGACCCCATGATATTGTTAGGGGCTGGTCACTCTAACATTTGTGGCTAATTGTTACAGCAGCGATAGGGAAGTAATATAATGAACCACAAGTCTGATTACCAGTTCAATTGTGAGATGGGGTGGGTGGTAATCAGTCGTGAATCTGAAAAATTCTAGGCCTATTGGCATGAAAATAGTATTGTTAGATTTTTGAAAAGCAGGTTACAAAACAGCAATTACATTATAAATTTCCTCCACTTTTTGTTATAAGGAAAATATGTATATTTATATGTGAAGATTAGTGTAGAAAATGTTTTGGAAGAACATATTTCCAGTGAATACTATCCAGCGACTATTCTCAGGGTGGAGGATTTTAATTTAGCCTTATTTTTATATTCTGAATGGAAACACGCTAAATAATACCACAACACAGCTATTTTTTTAGAGATTTTTTTATTGGCACATAACACCTATGTCATGTAATTCAACTGCTCAATTATATTAAGAAGAGTTTGCAATCACCTCAACAATCAATTTTAGATATTTTCTTCTTTCTTATAGTTATTGTTAGCTTCCCAGTTTCCCCCAATCTCCCTTGTCATACACCTAGGTAATTATTAATCCAGTTACTGTTTCTATAGATTTACCTATCCTGGATTTCATATAGAGAAAAAATATACAAAACAAAATCAAGAAACAAACAACAAAAAGTGACAATGACCAAATAAATCAGAAAAACCTTAATCAAAAAGAAAGCAGAAATATTAAAAATTAGAACAAATTTAAAATGGGTCAAAAGTAAGATCAAATGATGAGGTGTTGCATTTTAAACTAACGACATCTACCATAGTCGACTTTACAATGCTTTCTGTCTAATAGTAAGACTATTCTTCTCCCTTGACGGAGGTCAAAGAAAATTCCCCAAAGGGTTAATCCTCCTGCGGACCCAGCAAACGGTTTTTGGGCTTCCACTATCAACCATAGCTTTCTGAAAACTAGCTGTTCAGAATTTAATCTCTGGTACCTTTTCCTCCTCCAGATTTAGATTTTAGAATCCTTAAATCACACAGGCTGGTGGCTTCTTCCACGTAGACTTTGTTGACACCTCACTTAGATGACTACTTGTTTGAAGACATTTTACTATAACACCCATATCTTCAGTGATCTCTCCATGAGGCTGAGTGTCTAGTAGGGCCATGTTTTAAGAACTAATTGTTCTCACATTAGGTCTACCATTAAGTGTAAGCCCAAATCCATTCACAAACCTGTGATTTATATACGTCCCTGGTTTATTTTAGAGGATGCATTGCCATTTTATTGAACAACATTATAAATCATCCTCATGGGGCATAAGACAGTTGTACTTATTGTATCAGTCGTTTAGCCAATTGTATCAAATTCAAAACATTGGCGAGAAAAGAAAATTATGCATGTATAAACCAGACTTTTAGACCACAATATGTGAATTGTTGACTTGTACAGATTTTTTAAAGCTACTTTTTCATACATGGGTTTTCTTGAAGACTTGTGAGGCAAAGGGATAATCCCAAGTGGAATTCCTAACATATTTCTATTTCACACTGGGAGAAGCATAGGCATTAAAGATGACAAGGGTAAATATTTGTTACAGACACAATTTTGCAATCGCAGCAATAATAATAATTTATGATTAGATACATAGACACTCAAACTGAACAGTGGTGGGAAGGTGATTGGGGTTTGACAGAGTTTATTTCTCCATATATTTTTATTTGTGTTGTAAATATATCCATAAAGAAAGTAGCACACACCGGAAGCAAAAATTATGAAAACTTTTAGCCAATATCAAATATTCCAAGGGACTGGACCTGCGGGGCTTAGGACCAAAGCCTTGGGGGACACTACGGTCAACAAGGCCAATGTTCTGCATCCTACTTTGGTGAGTAATGACTGAGATATTAAAAGTACAACTATTGGTCTCTCTCAGTCTGGAGGAAAGTAGAGTGGAGACCATCAAAGACCCAAGGAAATAATTAGCCCAAAGGAACCCCAGAGATCAGAAGAATTAGATGACTCCCCTCAACTATAGACCGCTCAGAAAGGGATCACAATAGGAGGTGCTAGCTAAAGTGAGAGGAAAATGTGGAACAAAGTTCAAAATCACAAAAAAGATGAAGCTTACTGATACAGACTAGTTGAAGCCACAAGACTACGGCTTTAAGGCACCTGTGGTATTTACATAATCTGGTGTCCATTTGAGGATTAAGAGCATAGGGGTAGAGTCTAGCCTGTCAATCGGCATATAGCCAATGAGGCCTCTGTGTGGGCATGGCCGTCTCCTGAGGATTCTGGGAATGAATTATTTCCTCTGTGAGAGGTGGAGACTCTCTAGGTCTCTGTCTCTGTCTCTCTCTCTTGGTTTATTCCCTGCGAGATATTTCTGATAAGAAGCCACATAAAGCTACCCTGATGCAGCCAGAACTCTAGGAGCTGGAGAAGTCCCGTGGAGACCCCTGACAGCGCTGAGATGCTTACAACACCACTGGATCCACAAGACTTCCCACCCACTGGCCTGTGATCTTCCTGTATTTGGCGTCATTGCTTGTATTTCGTGAGTCTGAAGATAACTTTATAGATTGGCGTCAGACATAGGAGCTAATATCATATTTATGGACTTGATTTGGAAAGGACTGGGATGTTTTCTCAACATTCAACTGCTCTTGTATATAAAGCACTCATTTTCTCCAATTTCCAGCAGCCAGTTTGAGGTGTTTTAATGATGAAACTCCAAAATCAGAGGGCTGCTGATTTTAGTCTTTGCACACACATCATGTCTTCAATGATTTATTTTCTGCCTTCTCCGACCTTTGCAGGTTGGGAAGAACAAGCTGCGGCCCCCCGCTGTCAGCACACACGTTACAAGGCTGCTGCTCTCCATCTGCCCTTGGCTTGCAAGACAGAGGTGCTGAAGCTCCACTTTCAATAGCCATTGACTTTCCTTTTCCCTCCCTGGTCAGACATGAGCAGGACCGAGGGATCACAGAGGAGGGACACAAGTTCCTTCCGTTTGTCTTTTAGCAATCTGAATTTTAGAAACGTTACCTTTTAAATGTCTTTTATGGATTTATGCATTTCAAAAATGCTCCCGCACTCTCCCCCTCCCGCCAAGAATCTATATCCAACATCACTCTGATTTTCAAAAGTTAACATTTGCTAGGTGGTGCTCTGATGATGTGCAGTGGGCACCGTGACCCACGGACATTGCTGTGTCCCAGCCTGCCTTACCTGATGCACTAAGGATGTTTGAGGGGCAAGGTGGATAAAATGCATTCCAAGCAAAGTGTGTGTCATAGGGCGCTATTTGTGCAAAATACTGCGATTGGCTTCATACCCAAAGTCGCCCAGATGGTCTTTGCTCTGTGAAGGAGAATGCAACCATAGTCGACGGATGAGCAGGCCACAGAGGGTGGGGCGTGTTGAGGCCAGCTTGGGAGTCCATACACATGGAGCCAGTTCATTGGCTAGGTGGAGTCTGTAGGGCATAAGAGAAACCAATTTCATTGGCGTTTCTTCCGTTCTTGACCCACTCAGTAAGACCATGCTTCTTCACGCCTGGAGGAAATCTCAGGTGGACTCTGTAGATTTTTCTGCTCATTTTGAGGCATTTGAAGTCCAATGTTAACGTTTCTGGGGAGTACAAATGGTGAACTAGCTTATCAACTAGCCAAGAGTTTCTAGTCTACCCAGGGATGCCTCAGAAGAAAGGTGTGGCAATCTATTTCTGAAAAATTAGCCCTTGGTGGGGAGGGGAGTGGGAAAGCCCAATCTTATCTGACATCTTAAACTTCCTCCTCATCTCCTTTAATTCTTCTTCCATGTCCAGTTGTAAGCTGAACTCCAGCTCAAGCACCTGGAGAGGCAGCAAAGCTTCTTCACTATGGCCCTGCCTGCCTCTGCCCCACCTTCTTCGCTCCCTCGCTACAGGGACTCCAAAGTGCGGGCCAGGAGGGCAGACGAGAAGTGAGCACTGGATGCACGGATTATCTGAGGGTGGGCCGTCTAGGTAAGGCAGAGGTCCAACGTCTGGCTCCCTCTGGGGGACACAGGGTAGTGCCTCTCCAAAGAGTGGAGCCACTCCACAGACCCTTTGCAGCTGGCCCTTCCTCCCCCTCCAGCTTACTCCAGTAGAGCAGATGGCGCACCGACAAAGCACTCCGACGCCCCCCACCCCAGCGTTACAACTCCAGCCTCTCTGTGAGCTGGTCCTGCCTTCCCTATCGGCCTTACAGGATAAGTTCTCTAAAAATATACACCATTTCTCTTCCTCCAAATGTGTGTGTGTGTGCGCACAGGAAATACACATATTCACCGAGTTCAGCATCGGTGTTGTTGGGAGGTACCCCCTAGTCGGTTCGGACCCCTGGTGACGCCATGCACAACAGAATGAAGCACCAGCCGGTCCTACAACATCCTCACTGTAGCCGTGATCTTCGAGCCCATTGTTGGGGCCCCTGTGTCAAGGTCCTTGAGGTTCCTCCTCTTTTTGCTGCCCTTCTGCTTTACCAAGCACCACGTCCTTCTCTGGGACTGGTCTCTCCTGATAACATGACCAAAATCGGTAAGAGGAGCTCTCACCAGTCTCTTATAAGGAGCTTCCTGCCTGTACTTCTTCGAAGGCAGTTTAGTTCGCTCTTTTGGCGGTCTGTGGTACCCTTAATGTTCCTCACCAGCGATGTAATCCAAATTCATCAATGCTTCCAGGGTCTTCCGTACTCACATGTCCAACTTTCACACGCACGTGAGGCACTTGAAGATACCGGAGCTTGAGTCAGGCGGGCCTTAGTCCTCGAAGTAGATTCCTTGTTCTTGGACACTTTAAAGAGGTCATGCGCAGCAGATTTGTCCAATGCAAAGCGCCACTTGACCTCTTGACGCTGCTTCCATGAGCATTCATTGTGGATCCCAGCAAGACGCAATCCTTGACCGCTTCAGTCTTTGCTGCATGTACCAGGCTCAGGTTTAAAACAGACATTAAAAATGAAAATAAGACAAGATGCTGTTTTCCCTTTAAAACACAAACACACACACATAGATGCATAGCATAATCAATACATGTTTCAACTACTCGAAGTTGGGCGCACCTCATTTTTCTCAGAATGACCCACTTGTGTCTCTCAGAATTGCTGGTGCCAAACAAGCCCTGGAACGCTAAGGAGTTTCCTCTGTCGTCTGGGAGCCAGTTGTTCAGACTCTCCGCGATTCACTTTACAAGTGGAAATTCCACTTAGTGCTCCAAAATGCTTTGAGGTTTTTTTTCCCCACAACATGTATTACTTCCTTAATGAGAAAAAAATGTTTTTAATCATAAAAGTGGTATTTGACATAAATACATACATGCACACACATACAGAGAGAGAGAGAGAGAGAGAGAGAAACTACCAAAGAGAGAAATGTTTCTTGTCATCTCTAGAAAGGTGGTTGGAGTGGTTTGCACTGACCCCAATGTACAACAGGTATGTCTTTGGTGCCCTATCCTAAAACAATACTTTTTTTTTCAATATTTAAAACCCTATTTCCACAAGAAGGAGCCCTGATGGTATAGTGGGTGGGTGATGGGTTGGGCTGTTAACTGCAAGTTTAGCAGTTCGAAACCACCAGCCACTCCACAAGAGACAGCTGTGGCTTTCTACTCCTGTACACAGTTCCAGTCTTAAGAGGCAGTTCTACCCTGTCCTATAGGGTTGCTATGAGTCAGAACCAACTGGAAGGTCAGGAGTTTTTCCCCAAGAGTTTGATTTCCAAGAGGCAAAAGGTAGTCAATTCAGCCAATTAGACTATTCAATTAAAATATTCTTTCTTTCTTTCTCTCTCTCTCTTTCTCTTAAGGAGTCAAGACAATTGTTCCCTTGCATCAGCACCACAAAAAGAGGGTAGATTTAGTATTTTTGACATTGGGCTAATTGCCTGTAAGACATTTATTTTTTCCTTGGAGCCTTTGATCAGCATGACTTCACATGTTCATTCAGTTGTGAAACTATCTACAGATTTGCTCTTATAAACCAGAAAAGACCTGAAATAGTGGAAATTAGTGGTTTTTCTTTTGATACTTGGCTTCCTGTGTCCCCAGTCCAGGGTTCGAGCGTCTTCCCTCTGCCCTGAGACACTTATCCCTACTCTACTTGGCAGGGCTGGCCTCACAAGCTCTCTGGCTTGTTCTAAACACTTGACTTCTCTGGGCTTCCTCCACCCCCCACCCCCCATTTTTTATGTGTGGGAGAAAAAGCCGTGCAGTATTGCTGAGTTCCCAATAAAACCGTCTGCTGCAGTCCCCGAGTGCTTTCACATGCAGCGGAGAGGTTCAGAGTGTGCAAACTTTGGCACCAGGCAGCCAGAACGCACAGTCAACATTTGTGCTAATAGTTCTACGAGAAGCTCTAAGCCTAGACCTTAGGGAAGGGTTAGAATTGGCTGAGGCTGTACAATTGGTACAGACACACTAGACCTGGATTTCCAATCCAGACACAGGCCACTGCCCAGACATTCGATATAGTTCCATCAGTCTGCAGAAGGGTCTGAATCCCAGACAGTTCTGGACAGACACTGGGAAGGAGTCAGCAGGCTGGAGACCGAGTCAGGGTTCTGTGGCTATGGGATGTGAGTGGCATATCTTTAAAGCTTGCTGCCCTAAGATCACTGAGCTTTCCCCAACTTCTTAAGCTGCACTTCTCAGACACCTTGGCAGGCCTGGTTTTCCTTCCACCCTTAGCTTGATTTTTTAAAAAGCCCAGCTTTAAGCTGATCCAACTCACGGTGGTCCTGTGTGTCTGAGGAGAACTATACCTCACAGGGTTTCCAATGGCTGATGTGTGGGAAGTCAATCACCAGGCCTTTCTTCTGCGGCACCTCTAGGTGGGCACACATTTCCAACCTTTCAGTTTGCAGCTGTGTGCGTCAACCATCTGCACTACCCAGGAACTCCCTTAGCTGGTGTGGTGGTTACATAATTTCATGTCAACTTGAAGATATGAAAGTGTAGGGGTGGAATCTAGCCTGTCAATCAGGCCATGGCCTGATGGTGCTTCCTGTGGATGTGGTCCTCTCATAAGGAGAGTCCTAGGAACCTTCTCTCTCTCTCTCTCTCTGAGTGTATGTGTGTGTCTACCTACCTTCACTTTCCTGTTGATGAGCCATGCTGAGACGTGCAAGAGCCCTGTGATGCTTCTACCAACTTCGATCCACAAGACTGCACCTACCAGCAGGTGATGTTCCTGCATTCTGCACCGCTGCATGTGGCTTTGTGAGTCTGAAGAGGGACCTCCAGACTAGTATCAGACTTACGGACTTGAGTTGGACTGGGCTGGGGTATTTCCTCGATGAATAATTAGTTATTGATATAAAACATTCTTACACATACATGAGTGTCACTGAACTTATTTCTCTAGTCCACCCAGTCTAACTCAGCAGGGTGAAAACCGAAACCCAACTCATAGCCATTAAGCTGATTCAGCCCCACAGTGACCCTGTACAGGAGCCCTGGTGGTGTAGGGGTTAGATGTTGGGTTGCTAACCGTAAGGTCAGCAGTTCAAACCCACCAGCTGCTCTGTGAGAGACAGACAGGGGCTTCTGCTCCCATAAAGAAAGTCTGGGGAACCCACAGGGGCAGTCCTACCTTGTCCTACAGGCTCGCTATGAGTCAGCACTGACTCCATGGCAGGGAGTGAGTGAGGCACACGCTGTCTGTTTGTTTGAGCTCCTTGGCCTTCTCTTTCTCCTGCCCTTCTGTACCTCCTTCTCACAACTTTCTAGTGAAGTAGCTTCAATTATAATTAGGAGCCCAAATTGAACCAAACCTACCCAATGCCATCAAGTTGGTTCCAACTCAGAGTGACCTCACAACACCGATGAAAACTGTCCCTGAGAGTTTCCAGGACTGGTAATTCTTTTAAGAGAGTAGAAAACCTCATCTTTCTCCCATAGACCAGTTGGTGGGTTTGAACTGCTGACTTTGTGTGTGCCGCCCAACATGTAACCCACTACGGCACCGGGGCTCGTATAATTGTGAAAGGGGTCCCCAAAGAGCAAGCATGCGTGCCCTCAACCAACACGGTCAGGGCTTCCTGTCGGGCTCTGTACTTGGCGCTAAAGACAAATCGGTGAGTAAGAAAACTGCCCTTCAAGGAGGCCAGGGTTCATAGGAGAGAGACATGGAAGAGATGGCTACATCTGAGCCATCCTGCAGAGCCTCCCCTTCGTTCCCCTTCCTTGAGTTCTAGAAGGAACTCAAACTCACAGTCACTGAGTCAATTCCAGCCCACAACGACCCCAGAGGACAGAGGAGAACCACCGTCACTGAGAATTTCTGAGGCTGTAAATGGGAGCTTATGGGAGCAGCACCTTCTCCCGGAGGCTGGTGGTTTCAAACTGCTAGCCTCGCCGCTAACAGCCCTGTTGGTACCCTACGGCATCACCAGGCCTCCTAGGAGAGGTCAGTATCTGTGCAGCGAATCACGGAGAGGACAGAGCTTGGACTTGAGAATGGACAGGTAGATAACACAGATGTGTGTGTGGAGACAGAAACCTTTTCACGGCGGCCCAGGGGAATGAAAACCGGGATCCTCCTCCGGGGGGTTGGGAGGAGTCAGGGCTGTGTCAGAAGAGCAGGCAGCAAGGGCTCTGCGTGCAGCACACAGGAGTCCGGGTGGCAGGTGGGTTCCGTGTTGGGCTGCTGGCCACCAGGCTTGAACCCCTCAGCCATTCCGCTCTGGGGGTGAAAGATGAGTGTTCCTGCCCACTGACGACTCACAGCCCCGGAAACCCACCAGGCTGTCCTGCAGGCTTGCGACGAGTCAGACTCGACTCTGTGGGACTGAATGTCAGGGGCTGTGGTGGGCCAAGCCAAGTCTGAAGGACTTCCTGGGTGAGGGAGCTTCAAAAAGTTCGTGGGCATTTTGAGTGAAAAGATCATCAGAAGTTTTCCATGAACCTTTTGAAGGCCCCTCAGAGAAGCGGGGAGAAAGCTAAACTAGCTAAGTGGATCAAAGTTGTCCAAGCTATTTTGAATTCGTGGACCGACACAAGATGTAAAATCAGAGAAAGTGTTAAACATTTGGGTGGAGAAGCAGACAGAAAGGAGAATCTGTTTTATGGGGCATATTGTCTGCAAGAAAGAAAAATGTTTCTACTGCAGCATTTCCCTAAAGCAGCCGAGGAAGGCGGGCCTGGAGATCTTCCCCTGACACAGGGCTGTTAACGGTGCACTGTATATAATTACTAATTCAGAATGGGTATGGTGCTGCTAATGGTCTCATTAGCGAACGTGTTGCCTTTATTTATTTTAATGAATGTAATAAAGAGTGTAACTGAGTCGTTTATAAACTCCACTCCCCACCCCTTCTACATTTTCATATACAGTGTTTAACTTGTATGGAACACGGAAAATCTTGTTCTGTGTTCTGGAAAGAACTCTTGGGTAGGTGCTGATGAAAAACAATGAAGAAGAGCAAGCCCATTCTGACCTGGGGAATTGTTTCGTGGGAGGGAGGGGGACTGCTCAGGATGACTTGTAGGCTGGGTCCTGACAGACGTGAGATGGCACTCGCCAAGTGACTAAAATGGATCCTTCTTCTGATTTTCATTAAAGCTGATCCTGGTTCCAATTTCAAGGAGCTGTGCAGGAATGTCAGAGAAATAGCACTGATAACAACTATAATTTGTCAGGCATTCTTTAAAAGTCCCAGTACACCTCTACCTACATACTAGCCTTTAAAACGAGAAGAGCAGACTCACTGCCACTGAGTCAATGCCACACATAATGACCCTCTGGGACAGGGTAGAATGGCCCCGTGAGTTTCCGAGATGGAAGTAGCAAACCTCTTCTTTCTCTGATGGAGCTGCTGGTGGATTTGAACTGCCAACCTTGCAGATTGCAGCTCAGCATGTAACCACTATGTCACCAGGAGCCTGTGAGGTAGATGCCAAGAGCCTGATATACACATGAAGAAACAGAGGCTAGAGAACGTGGAGTGAGTTGCTTAAAATCATATAGGTAGTAAATGATGGGGCCAGCATTTTCCCCAGCTCTTCAGATACTCAAACTTATCTGTTATCAATTTTGATTTTCCATTAGCCTCTCAGAAGGAATACACTAACCATATGTCCGCATTCTGTTGTGGATACCACTTGAAATTATTTTAGAATTTTTTATAAAACACATCCTTTAAAATCTTTAAAGAAAAACAACATCTTTTGGATGTAGCTGCCTGTGACAGATGATGGCAAACAAAGTCAGTGTGGAACAAGACAGAGCCAATGCCCGCATCACACGTCAGGAGCCAACTTTTGCAAACCAGCCGCAGGGAAAGTAAGGCGAGTATCAGAAATCGATAACACAATTTTAGTGTTTGCTGCATTTAGGTGAGACAGCTCTGACTCATCCAACATGTGATGTCAGGCCGAGCAGATGACAGGGGGCAAAAAATATGTATCTTTGGGAAAAGTGGAAAGTGAAATCATAGATTTGAATCTAATGCTTCTTGCTAGCCCAGCTCTGTGGTCTGAGATAAGCCAAGCTCTGCGGAACTTCCCTGAAACGCTGAGGAATCTGCATTTTGCCTAAAGTCCCCGAGTGGGACAGAGATGCAGTACCCTGACTGTTAGAGAGTCAGCACCTTCGACAAACCACTGGCAACAAATGAAACAATGGCTGCTGGGGACCCAGACAGGGAAAGAGTCTCAGGGACCATGAGAAGGGTCTAAGCCAACACAACCCTGGAACCAACCTCTGCAGACAGGGAGTGATCTACACCGACATAGAAAGTCTTTAAAAATATTTAACTGGCAAGAGAAGGAGGGTCTCTAATGGCTTATAAGGTCCGGAGCTGCCAAGGGGAGGAGGGTTTCCAATGGTCTATTGGGTCCAGCCTACAGTTTAATAATAATTGCCTTCAGGAAGGGTGCTCTGTTTTAATGAACTGATTCCCTTTTTACAGTGTAGGTAAGCACCTGTCCTATGCACAGACCCCCTCATGATTCTTTCTCATCCCCATCTCCCCAGTTTGATAGCTACTGCCGGACGACACTGGGGTTGCTATTGGCAGCCAGGCCTGACTGCTATACCATAGAATCGATAGTGCTGCCTTGTTTGGAGAGCCATAGTTTGACCAAGGGCAACAAAGATCTGTCTATGTTTTTGTTTCAGTTGGCTCGCATCTGCTACCATGGTTTGTGGGAAGGCTGCTTGATCCAACCATATTCAGGAGTTCTTTCTCTACAAGAAGAAAAGGTGATGGATTCGTTTCATTTTACAGAAGGTTGTTTTCTCCACGCAGAGCTGTGCAGCACCTACGGTAGAGAAGAGATGCTAACAGCCTAGGAAGTTCCCATGTGCCAGAGAAGATGGGCCAAAGGAAAATGTATGCATTGCCAAATTAAGAGCTAGATTTATTGCCCATGCTGGGGCCTGGGTCTTCCAGACACAGGGAGGCACAGCAAAGAGGAACTTGGGAATAGGCCCTTGACCTTCTCAGAGTGAACACAGTTTATTTAAGTCACTGCCAGGTCCCAGGGTCCCTCCCAGCTGTGAAGCTGATATGAACCCCACAGCAGCTTAATGGTATCCATAACTGTTGTGACTATTGACTGTGAACCTGGCATCCTCCCTGTGCCTCTGTGCAGGCAGACCAGCCCAACCAAGAACTGTAACCATGGGCCTCTTCGCCCCTCACTTTCTAAGCTGGGTCTAGGGGTGATAGGAAATAACCCATTTTCTTTTGAAATTCATGTTTGTTGCTGTTCTCACCTACAAGTGGGCAAATCCACCTATGTGTGTGGCTTAGGAGACTGGGAATGATTCATCTTTATTGCAACATGAAATGTTTCCAAGACTATGAAATACTGTGTTCAAGAAGAAAACCTTAGACTTTAAAATTCTCTTCACTTTATTGGAATATATAAATACACACACACAGGTTAGCCACACCTTTTTAACATGTCAGCGAGGAGGCTAACATTTGACAGTTGTGTCTCCTCTCTACTCCTCTAGCCTCCCACCCTTCAGTAGAGCATGTTACAGTCTGGAGGTGCCCGTTCACACCTTTCTCAAATTGTCCATACACACATTCCAATATACACACACAGGTGCAGGAAAGCCCAAGTTGGGACCTCTTCTCAGTTTGACATGGAGTTTTTAGCAGATTCCTTCATCCTAAGCTACTCGTGCTCTGTGCTTCTGGACTCACCTTTGTCCAGTCCCTGAGGAAGTAGGATGAAGATGGAGGGAGGAGAGGAACAGCCCTCCGAGGATGGGCTCCCAAGGAAAGATGCTCTGTTGCCTGTGAGGCCAGTTATCAAACGTAACCTAACCATCAGTCCCTCTCTGTTCTGAGCTGGGTGAGGATGTGAAGATTGACATGCTGGAAGGTCTGTGTAACGCATGGGGAGAAGCATGCTTTGGAAAATTTTTACAGGATAAACTGGGACGATGTGGGTCCAGGTGGGTAGCCGGTTCCAGAATATTCTGTGCCTGAACCTGCGTTGAGTGGATTATTCTGGACTCTTAACTTCTCCTCAGCCTCCTGCTGGGGACAGTGTCAGGATTCATTAGCACTTCCCCCCAAGGTGAGCCCTTGCCAGGAGAAGAGGCGAGAGCAGTCAATTTTGCCACTCATTATCGAGAATGGACAGCGAGCAGTGGTAAGACTGACCCTAATGGCAAAATGAGCATTTGCTTCTCTGAGGGCACAGCTCTCCATGCTAGGCCCTCTGCCAACAGGAGGTCGCCAGAGCTGACTGTGCCAGTCCCAGAGAGAGCAATGAGCAAGCCATTAGGTCTCAAAGTATTCATGACTTTCTATCATAACTCAGTGAGTCTCCAAGACCATGCTAGTGTCTGTGATTGTTGATGGGAGCTACTAGTGGTTTCTACCTTGTGGATTCTTCCTGAAACATAAGCCATTACCACCAAGCTGACCCTCAGAGGATACCTGTTCTCCACAGGACTTTCAGTGGCTGTTTTTGGGGAAGGAGACCACCAGGCCTTTCTTGCTAGTGTCTCTGGGTGGACTTAAACCTCCAACCTTTGGATTAGTAGCTAAGCAAGCTAATCATTTACACCATATCTATTAGGTGGACTACTGTTTCCTTTTCTGACCCAGTAAAAATTGAAATAATTTCCCCAGGAATTTTGTCTATTAGCAGCGTGTGTATGTTGGTTTTGTTTTAACAGTCAAATGACCAAGCTCTTTCGAACTCACGAAATATTTGCAACTTTTCTAAAAACCTGAAATGTTTTTCAAAATAAAAGTCTTTCGAAAGTCCTGGAGGCCTGGAATTGTCACAGGAGGTGGGCTGTGGGTAGCATGCCCGTTACTAGGAGAGGGGGCCCGGCAGGGCTCTAGCAAGCTCCCGAGGTTGGTGTCCTAGAGCCCCGTCCCAGAGAGAGGGATTTCCTAGAGCGGCGGGCGATGTCCCTGAAGCGAGGACGCCCTCTCAGCCGGTCCTTTCCAGCTCGACCTTCTCTAAGAATTGGCGTTTCTCCTGGAGAAAGACCCCAGCAGAGCCCACACTTTGACAGACTCCTCGGTGACCTTGCTGAAGATCCCCTGAGCATCTGTAAGAATCCCTTGAGGACCTTGTGAAAGTGTAGGTTCTGATTCGGTGTAAAACAAACAAACAAACCCTCAAAAAACAAACCCAGTGTCCTCCAGTCCATCCTTAGGCATAGTAGCAACCCTCCAGGACAAGGAAGAACAGCCCCTCCAGGTTTTCCAGGCTGGAAATCTTTATGGAGCAGAGAGAGACCGGTAGGTTTGGACTGCTCACCTTGAGTCTAGCAGCCCAGCATGTAAACCCCTGTGCCACCAGCACCTGGCTTATTAACTGTTTTAAACTGGTAGCCATGCTCCGCTGCCTTGGCATTTGTTATTCATGGACAAGGTAGTAACCCAGGTGAGTTGGTTCACATAGTCAGTGAGGGAGAACCAGAGAAGTTGACCTGGTCTACTTTGATATTGACCACCATTTTAGCTCTGAAAGTCCCATGTCCCAGGACACCCCCCTCAATCTAGAGCAGCTGTTCTCACCCAGTGGGTCACGACCCCTTTGGGGGTCAAATGACCCTTTAACAGGAGTCGCCCAATTCCTAACAGTAGCAAAATTGCAGTTATGAAGTAACAATGAAAATAATGTTATGGTTGGCGGGGTGGGGGGTCACCACAACATGAGGAACTGTATTAAAGGGTCGCAGCATTAGGAAGGTTAAGAACCACTGTTTTAGAGCAAAATCCCACTGCATCCTGAATATTCTTAACATAAAAAGTCACACACACACACACACACACACAAGAAAACCCAAACTCACTGCCGTTGAGTCACCTCTGAAGCATAGCGACCCTATAGGATTGGGTAGATCCACCTCTGTGGGCGTGAGGCTGTAACTCTTTGCTGGAGAGAAGCCTCATCTTTCTCCCACAGAGTGGCTAGTGATTTTGAACTACTGACCTGTGGTTAGCAGCCCGAGGGGGAAATCCACTGTGCAACCAGGTAAATGTAAGTTCTTAGCGAGGGGTCAAACTTGAAGGAACCAGTTTTAAACCCTGCGCTCAATTCCTTTTCTCGCTCTTTCTTTCTCTCCACCCCATCCCACCCTCAGGTTGGAGGTACTCTGCAAGGATTTAATATTTTATTTTCACTTTTTAATGAGTTTATTGGTATATACTTCACATACAATTTAGTCACTCAGTCATATGAAGATTTGTGCAATCATCACTACAATCAATTTCTGATTTTCTCCTATCTCATACTCACTGTTGTTAGCTCCCCATTCATTCATCCTGCCCACCTCCCCTGCCAGGCCCCGAAGCAATGATCAATCTAGTAACTGTGTCTACAGATCTACATGCCCTGGATTTCACATGCAGAAATTCATACAAAACACAGCCAGGAAGCAACAAAGCGAACAAACAAAAAACCTACAATAATAACCAGACAAAACATATACAAACTTCGACCAAAAAGAAAACAGAAAATATTAAAAAGCCAAACAATTTTAGAATGGATCAAAGGGAGATGAAATGATAGTGTTACATTTTAGATCAATAGGTATAAGTCAAGTCAGGATAAGTTTTTTCAAAATCTTTTTATTGGGAGGTAATACAGATATTATTCCATAGTTCAATCATTTCAAGCAGTATTATACAATTTCTACCACAAGCGGTCTCAAAACATTCTCTTCCTTCTTCAACTCCTTTGCTCCCCCCTTTGCACCCTTTGCTCCCCCTCTCCCACACTGTATGCCCCGCCCCCTTCCAGAGACCCTTATTCTACTTGTTGTCTCTACAGGCTCATCAACCCTAGGTTTCGTAGACTGAAAAACAGGAAAACATGTAGCAAAAACCAAGAAGGCTATCCCCAATGACATAACACATCAGAGATAAACCCCAATATAAGCAAAAATAAATGAAGAAAAGAACCAGAAACTATTGAAAACCAGATCAGGTCCAATGTGTACGAGAGGGATCAATTGACAAGGTTTTAACCGTCCGAGTTAGGTTTACCATTTCGATCTCCTGTAGTCATCTCTCCAATATACTGTTTGGAAACCAGTTTCTTCCCACCCCTCCTTTAAGAGAGAAGGAAATCACTGGAGGCGTATTTCCTGCACAGAACTCACAAATGGATCTTGGGCTCCCACTGTCATCCACAGCCTTTACAAACCAGAATGTCACAATGCGGGCTATGATAGCATTTCCTCCTTCGGCTTCAGATGATATAATTTGCAATCCTTTGGTCACTTCCATGTGGGCTTAGTTGACATCTCAGTCAGATGGCTGCTTGTTTGGAAACAAGCCTTTAAAACACCAAAGGCAATTTTATCTGGTAGCCGGGCACCATCTCATCTCTCCACCACACTTTGCTAGAGCACCCATCTCTTCTGTGCTTCCTTCCTGAGGACGAGTATTGAGTAGGACCATGATGCTAAAACAAATTGTTCTTAAATTGGAGCTAGGATTCAGAGCAAGCCCAAAACCATTCCTAGATGTATGTCTTTAAAAAAAAAAATCTTTTTTGTCTGCCTTTGATTCCCTTTAGATAACTCCTTGTTAATTTACAGTAGAGTCTTATTACAATCTTCTATTAATGTCATTGATTAGCGCCTGGCACTAATTTTTAAAACACAGTTGAAGGAGGGATATTGGGCCAAAGTAGGCTAACTGCACATTGCAATACCTGAATTATTCACATTGTACAGCATAAATCCTTTCGTAGCTGGACACTATTTACACAAACAATGGGAGATGGTTGTCAGGGAAAACTGACAATATCCATTGAGAATATCAACCACAGGTTTCCCTGAATATCTTACTACAGCATATGGGGCACTGATACAGGGAGTCAATGCTTTTCTGCCGACTGACAGTTCAATACTCATGGTGCAGCTGGCTCAGCTTCTCCAAACACCATCAATTTTCAGTCGCAGGTCCTTAGCTTACAGGCCTGTTTGAGGCCGGGTCCAGCGCACTCGGTGGAGTTCCAGCATCAGATCTCTCTGCTGCAGCCTTTGGAGAGTTGCTTTTCTCACTTTCAGCCCACCACTGAATCCTATGGATTTAACTTTTTGCTCATCCCCCTCCCTTGTTTCCCAACCCCCATCCCCACCCCCTCTCCATTCTCTGCCAAGGTCCTTCTTTGCCTGCATTACATTCAACCTGTTCCTGCCCTTCAGCAGCCTCTCTCTAGCCCGCGCTCCTCCGCTCAGCCAGGCGCAAAGGGCCAGCCGACAAGCATGCTGCCTTTCCGGACCCCTTCCTATCATCTCCTGGCCGTGGTAGCGGTGGTGTTGGCTCCCACTAAGTTGGTCCTAGCTCATGGTGTTGCCGGGCCGGCTCTTGGCAGCACCATCCACAGTGAGAACAAACGCTAACCACTCCTGTGGGTTTCCAGAATCTTCCCTTTCTCATTCCTGCTCCTTCCCATGCAACTCCCCATGCAGCCTTTGCCCCCGCAGGCCTGAACGAGTTCAGTCTCCCAATGCATTGTGGAGGTCTCTGAGGGCCTGGCAAAAATGCCAGCCTTCTCATTCACGTTGGGAAATCAAATGAGAAGCTCCACCTAACAGTAAGAAAACCTACCGTGAAGGAAAGCCGAAGGACATGGTTCAGGTCTGAGCCAGCAGGCTGGGGGACAGGACTGCCACCGCAGCCTGCACAGGCAGCTCCCAGTGAAGCCCACCTCCTCAGAGCCCTCAGAGCAAAGGGGAGAGAATGCTAGGTGTGTGCTAAGAAAATCCTTCTCGTGGGACACTGTGATAGTTAGATAATCTGTTGTCCATTTGAGAGAATTATGAGTAAAGGGGTGGAATCTAGCCTGTCTATCATTGTATAGCCAATGAGGCCTCTGTGTGGGCAAGGCCTTCCCCTGAGGATTCTGGGAATTCCTTTATTTCCTCTGGAGGAGGGAGACACACTCTCTCTTGGCTCACTCCTTGCAAGACATTTCTAGGGAGAAGCCACCTGAAGCTACCCTGAGGCAGATAAAGTTTCGGAGCTGAAGGAACTACATGGAGACCCCTGCCAGCTCTGAGATGCTTCCACCACCACTGGATCCACAAGACTTCCCACCCACTGGCCTGTGATCTTCCTGTGTTCAGCATCATTGCATGTGTTTCGTGAGTCAGAAGAGGACTTTATAGATTGGTATCAGACATCTGGGCTAATATCATACTTATGGACTTGATCTGAACTGGGCTGGGATGTTTTCTCAATATTCAACTGCTCTTGTATATAAACCTCTTTCTCATACACACATGAGTGTCTATGAATTTGTTTCTCTAGTCAACCCAGACTAACACAGACACCCAGAGCAGAAGCGTCTCCCTTAGGCCTATATGAGGCTACAGAGAGCGCCTGCCCCTCAACAGCTATTGTGTGTATCTCTTTCCTCTGAGACCATTCACTTTCCCATTTGGGCTCATTCATGATCCCTTGGGACAATTCCTACCATCTCAGTGTCTGGATTCTAAGAGTTGGGAGAGGGGTGTGGGCCTTGCAGTTCAGTTTGGAGATTTTCCCTCTCGGAATGGCTTTTGTTCCACTCTTCTGCTGAGACTACTGTGTCTCTGAGTCATGTTTTCCAAGAATAAATCTACTTGGATGGGGGAGGCATGGTCCTGTGGCTGCTTATGGCTGCAGAAGCATCCTGGAACCTGACTTCTCCTTAGGCAGGATTTCCACCAACACTCTTGGGCTTCTACCCTAACCTTCCCTCGTTCCTGGTGCCTCCAGTTCCCCACCCTTCCCAGAGTTCTGTGCGGTTGGTCGTGAACATGTTACCTTGGATCCACCATCACGGCGGCCCTTGTCCCTTTTACGCCTCTATTTTCCATCCTCCAACACTCGGTTACCTCTCCCACTCATTGTGTTTCCTAATTTGCTTTTCCAGGCATCCGTATTTATCCTTATTTCTTTCGCTCTCTTTATGCAGGCTTCAGGAGGGTGCGGAGGGGAGCACTCCTGTTCAATTCACCAGGTTTAATTGGAAGTTTATTTCCTGCTAGCTTTTCAGCTCGCGTGAGCTTCTGCAGGACCCTGCCACTTGGTTCCTCATCCTGTGATACAGATCGAACTCCCACGTGGACTATGGCCTCCCTGAGGGTGGGGCCCTGCCAGCACCCCCAGACCTTGACACAAAAGGCCTAGAATGATTTCATTGACTGAAACTTACTTTACTCCATTGGTGCTGCCCATGGGAAAGCCAGAGAAGAAAGTACATGACCACTGGGGACCTCACCCATTCCCTTGTACTCTAGTAAAGAGGGTCTGGCTGGAATATTTTTCAAGATTGAAGCAAAAATCGCAAAATCCCGCTCATAGAGTGCTTTGTTGACAGTCTGTGCAGCTGTGCCCTTGCACCCCTCCCGGCCCAAGTCTTTCAGGGAAGCGCTGCTTTTACTCAGAAGTAATTGCTTTTCAAAAACTGGCAATTCTCATCAGTTACCAGGTGAGTGCGCTAATAAGAAAAGGCTCTTGACTGGGCTAGGAAAAGTAACAGAACAAAGGTAGAGCGGGCTTTGGTTTCTGTTGGCTTTTTCCACCCTGCAAAACAACAACAACTGTACATTGTTGCTTGGTTTTGCTCTGTCTTGTTTTTGTGCATGCTATTATCTCCGCAGGTCTGTCTAAATA
>NW_022107431.1:40178015-40179648 GCF_000313985.2 Echinops telfairi | reverse complement strand
TTGTTTACCTCCACAAAGACACTATCCAAATAAGATCACATTCTGAGGCCCCAAGTGGATGTGAATCTTGCGGGGGGCACAGTCTACCCAGTTGAAGCCCCTGGCTGGTGTCACTGGTTAACACATTCCACTGTTTGCCCAAGGTTGGCAGTTGACGTTCACCAGAGGTGCCTTGGAAGAAGAGTCTGGCGATCCACGTTCCCCAAGCCAGCCCTTCGAGTTGCCAACAGCAATTCAACGTGTAGGGTTGGATTGACTAGAGAAACAAATCCAGAGATGCTCATCTATGTGTAAGAAAGAGCTTGATATCAAGAAGTAATCATATATCAAGAAAACATCCCAGCCCAGTCCCACTCAAGTCCATATATCCAATAATAGTCCGTAAGTCCCTCTTCTAGTCCGTAAGTCCCTCTTCAGACGCACGCAGCCCATGCAATGCTGCAGAATGCAGGAAGATCACAGGCTGGTGGGGGCAGAGTCAGGTGGATCCAATGGCGATGGCGATGTCACAGGGCTCTGGTAGGTATGCAGGAAGCAGGAAGGTGATGGCAGAGAAAGAGCTATTGATCTCCGCTGCTCCTCCGAGTGAGGTCATCAGGCTGGGACCTGATTGGCAGGCTAAACTCCACCCCTATACCTTCATATTCCTTCAAGTTGTCATGAAATTATGTAACTGCCACACTCAAGAAGTTGGATAAAAAAGGTTTAGGGGGCAGTGAGTTTATGTTAGGAGGGAGGCACAATGTGGATCAATGTCCTTGAATTATACAGGCAAAATTGTTGAATTGTTGGATGAGTTGTGTGTGTGTGTGTTCTCAACAACAATTGACTAAACAAACAGAAGCAATAAAAAAGGAGAGGATCCCATGGAACACAGTCCTACTCCAGCACACGTGGGCCGCCATGAGTCGTCATAAGCTCAAGGGCTGCTGGTCTCGTCCGCCTAGCACATGGCCTAAGGAGCCCTGGGGGGGTGTTGAAGTAAGTGGTGGGCTGCAGGTTGAACTCACCAGCCACGCTGCAGAAGAAAGACGGGAGTTTTCTTAAAGATTGCATCTTGGAAACCTTCTCCTCAGTCCTTATAGGGCTCCTACGGGTTGGAATCCACTGGATGGCAGTCAGTTGAGCTTTTGAGTTTGAGTATTTTACCTAAGACCCTGCCCATCTCCTCCTCCTCCGAGTCATACATTTAGAGGCTACGTATGGAATGAACTATATTCAATTGACCTTGCAGAAGGCACACGGAGGTGCCGGGAAGACAAGAGATGGGCTTCAGCTGAGGCGCCAACACTTGGGCAGGGCCTCTCAGCCTTGACTGCACCGGGGCATCCTTCTCTCATGGCTGCTGAGTCAACTCTGACTGATAGGGACCCTGGGAAGTATTTCAACTCCCCTGCTTAGGCACCAGTGGTTTTTTAATGCATCCCAGGTGATCCCTGGGGGCCGCAGGGGCCAGACCTCTGCTCTGGGCACTCTTCCTGAGCCAATTGATGGTAGTAGGGTGGCCTTGTCCACACCCCGTTGACCCTGGCTGATGTTGTCCTACACACGTGTGCTCTTGCTGACCTCTGGGAATTTGGCACCAGCATGGGTGGTTTGTTTGTTTGTTTGTTTTCTCCTAGCTCCTTCATTT
>NW_022107431.1:40173454-40177733 GCF_000313985.2 Echinops telfairi | reverse complement strand
CAAGAAAGTAGGATGGTGAAGAGCAAGAAAGAGAGAAGTTCTTGCTGTATTAAAAGGGTACACCCCACAAGAAGGCATCACTAAGCTACTAGACTCCACCCCTACCTCCACACAGGCACCACCAAAATCAAAAAATCAAACTCACTGCCATCGAGTGAATTTGGACTCATAGGGACCCTGTAAGACAGGGTAAAATGGCACCCACTTTTCCGTTGTCTACCCCCCAGGGAGGAGTTTATATGCAGATCGTTGTGATCGGTTTCCCCTTTCTCCCCCACCTTACCCTTACCCTCCTGATATCGCTACTCTTATAATTGGTCCTGAGGGGTTAAACACAGGATTCCCTGTGTTTCCAGTTCTTGTGTGAACCGGTGCACATCCTCTGGTCTAGCCAGATTTGTAGGGTAGAATTGGAATCATGCTAGTGGGAGTGGGGTGGGGGGAAGCATTAAGGAATGTACTCAGTAGCAACCGGCCATTACTAAGGCATCCTGAAATGGATTTGTAAAGTATATTGTGAATGGCCAAACTATTATGCTCTGAATTGGTTTCCCTGTCATGGTTATGGTCTCAATTTCATCTCTCATCCATGTTGATTTTAGATACAATATTTTAATCCAATGTCGGAAATCATATAGAGTTCATCAGACAGCAGGTGTAGCTAGGATGCTTGTCAATTTCTTTGAGCTGACTCTTTCTAATGTTCTCACTGCAAATTTACTTGACTCAGAGTATACACATGGCAGTGAAAAATTATCTCTTGGTTTTTATTTAAGTTCTTCCTTTATTAGAAGGGCTTCAAGTTGTTCATTAAGAAATAAGGAAAATTCAAAGATTATGTCGTTAGGTATAACTGGATTTAAAAAATATGCTGCTGTTGTAAAAAAAAAAGGAGGGAAAAAGCAGGAACTATTCAGAGGGGGGAAAATATGTTGGCTGCATAAACAATTGGTCTTTTATGAATAACAAGGATTTCTCTTCTTCTTTCTCTTTCTCACATTCTTTGTTTCAGTTCAAATGATAATTTTATAGGCCACCAGGACCTAATGGAGGCTGAAATAAATTTAACTTCTTTGTCCTTTAAAAAAAAAAAAAAAAGAAGGAGATTAGGACAATTTTCTATTTCAGAAACAATTTTTTTTGTATTTATTTAATTAGTATGTACTCATTATAGAACTTTGAAACCCCCTCAAAAAGACAAAGTAGGAAGAAAAAATCCCTTATAATTTTATCCTTCTGAAAATACAATGGTTTGGTGGATGCTCTTCTATTTTATTTTTACACATCTCTGCGTAATGTTAAGGATCCCTGGTGTCACAGTGGCTATGTGTTGGGCTGCTAAGTGCGAGGTCAGAGTTTGAAACACTAGACACTCTTCAGGAGGAAGTCAGGGCTTTCTACTCCCATAAAGAAATTCAGTCTTGGAAACTCCCGGGGGCAGTTCTACCCTGTCCTATAGGGTCACTAAGAGTCAGTATCGACTCAATGTTATGCATCAATAAATAAATATCTGTATTTCCTATTAAATAGTTCTCTGATTTTTAATGGTTATATTTAATTTCTTTTTAGGTACTATACTACAATTATTTAACAAATCACCACACCAAATGGAACATTTTCTATTGTCTGATTATTTGGGTGAGAACCGAAGAGCTGAGAGATTTAGAGGTCCTTGTATCTCTCTATTCTACCAAACCTTGTATCTCTCTATTTTACCAAACCAAAAGCCCAAAACCTTACCACCATGGAGTCCATGCTGACTCATCCTGACCTCCTGTGGGTTCTGGGACTGAAACTGTTTACAGGGGTGAAAAGCCCAGTCTTTCCCCCAGGACACTGTGATGGTTTCAGATCAGTTCAATCTGATCCAGCCTCCTGATGAGAACTTGCATCTCCAGCTATACTGAATCAGAACCCCTATTCAAATGAAATCCCCAGGTGATGCTGATGGCGCCATACAACCTTGTACTTCAGCCAGAATGCTCCTTAGCGGTAAGGATGGCAAGACTTCATCTCATGTACGTACTTTGGACACTTTATCAGGAGAGCCTGGTCCCTGGAAAAGGGCACCCTGCTTGGTAAAGTGGAGGGACAGTGAAAAAGAGGAAGACCCTCGACAAGATGGATTGATGCCTGCAACCGTGGACTCACCCCACTGAACAGTGGTGGGGACAGTGCAGGACCAGACACCGGGTCGCCATGAGTCGGAACTGATTTGACAGTGGGGGAGGTTACAGGGGTCCAGACCAAGTACAGCTCCCACGAGAGGTGACTATTTGACAGGAGGTGCCCCATCGACCTCTCCAAGAACTGACTCGAGATCCAGGAGAAAGTGAACACCCAGAGGGCATGCACCCCACGAAAGAAGGACCACAAGACAACATGGTGTGTGCTGACGAACAAATGGCTTGCGATTCCTGCTCCGGGGTTGCTTCTGACGCAGGGCAACCCTAACGAACAGAGCCGAACCTCCCTCGAGAGTTTCCTAGCTGTAACATTTATGAAAACAGACTCGTATATCTTCTCCTTCAGAGAGGCTGGTGGATTTGAATGACCTACCTTTTAGTTATCTGAGCACCTAACCATGGCACCAGCAGCCCTCCTTAATGGATGCCACTGCTCAGCCACAAAGAGAGGTGTGGCGTGTGCTACAACATGGACACAATGGGAAAACTGGCTGAGTGAAGTCATTCAGGCACTTCTCTGACATTTCTAGAATAGGCAAGTGCATACAGACGTCAGTGACTTTCGTTTGTTAGTAGTTACTAGAGGCGGGTCAGAGGGAAGGAGGGCTCCTGGCTGACACTGAGCTTCCATCACGGTGATAGAAAAATCCAGACATGGATGATGGTGATGGCCGCACAACTCGATGCACACACGGTACTGAGTTGTGTGACTCCACGAAGAATCATGAAGTGGCAGATGTTTTATTATACATATGTTTACCATGATCTTTAAAAAGGAGCACAGAATGTGTAACTAACAAACAAAAGACACAAGTGGGTCCTTCTTACAACTTACACCCCCACCTACCCCTGCCCTGGAGGAGCTGAGAGTGACAGGGTGAGGCAGAGGGGAAGCAGGGAAGTTCTGCACAGACAGATGCGCCTGCCCAGTGCAGGTCCCCAAATCCGTGGGGAGGAAGGGTTACCAAGGGAGACGAGAGGCACAATCACATGGTCATGCCAATCAGTCACCTTTAAAACATGCTCACCACCTGTCCCAGCAGACCTAGCTCTAGGGACTTAGCTCCAGAATGAACAGAGATCTGTCGAAAGACGTATTCTAAGATAGTTACCATACGTGACAAAGATTTCCCCATGTGCTGAAAAACCATATTGTTTTATGTAAAAGAGAAACGAACCACCTGTTCCTGCAATAGCAGACGGTATTTTACTAACAGAACCCAGATGGTCTGATTTCCATGTGCATTTGCAATAGAACAGCCCCTGTAATGGAGTTGAGGAGCTCTGCTGCTATAGCAGGCGATGGGTTGGGCTGCTAGCCACAAGGTAGGCAGTTCAAATGTACCAGCTGCTCCTTGGGAGAAAGATAAAGTATTCCGCTCCCTTAAAGACGGATAGCCTCCCAAGTCCACAGGGGCAGCTCTAACCTGTTCTGTAGGGATGCTGTGAGTCAAAAGAGAAGATCAAAGCCAAGAACCCCCATGAAACAATTCTCCTCTGTCCCAGGAGGCTGCTACAAGTTGGTCTTGCCTCCACAGCACCCACCAGCAACGTAATCAGTGGGAGGACAGAGAGCTTCAACAGTGGCCAGTCTACAGTGTTCCAATTTTGCTGGCTTTGGAAAAACAAAACAAAAAAACGATCCCAACAACACTGACATCCACCAACTACCATTTTATTATGTCCATGCATTTTGCCAGGCACGATGCCTGGGGGCGTGGCTAAGAAGTCAAGGGTTGTGTGGCTCAGACATCTGGGAGCCAGGATCATCTAGCTGTGGCATCTTCATGGACTCGGCTGGCACCTGACAGGGATGCCTGGGTGCTAGGCTATGCTGATCAGAGCACCTGTGTGTGGCCTTACCTTTTAGATTGAGCTTCACAAGAATGGCTGCCACCAGGGGCCATGTTCAGAGCAAGAAATCCATGAGAGAGCCTGCTAGAAGCCGCCTGCCCTTTCGTGACCCAGCCTTAGAAGGAAAGGGCATCATTTCTGCCATACTCTCTCGATTGGTTGAAGCAGTTGCAAATCTGCCCATATGCAAGGAAGGGGTTATGGACCCCATCTCTCGGTGGAAGTGATACCAAAGGTTT
>NW_022107431.1:40168349-40172840 GCF_000313985.2 Echinops telfairi | reverse complement strand
TGTCCAGTTGTCTAGAGATGGGCATTGGGTCCCCATCATGCGCCACCCTCATTGATGAGGATATGATTTTTCCCCCCGGGAGGCCAGTTTTGAAGCTACCATAAACAGACTTATTGAAACATAGCAGAATTAGTCTACAGTAGAGTCAATCCATGCTGTACGTGGTGTCCTTCATGGCTAGTGTGCACAACACTCCTTGTCGTTAGGTGTCATTGAGTCTGGTCTGATGCACAGTCAGCGTAAGTGCAACAGGATGAAAGAAGGCCTGATCCTGCACCAGCCTCCCAGTCTCTGCTAAGCCTGGGCCCCGTGAGACCATTGTGTCTGCTGATCCATCTTGGTGAGGGTCTCCCTTTTGTCACCGACCCTTTGATATAATCCATATTAGCTAAGTGCCAAGCACAGGGCTGGGCACTGGCATCAGAAGTGTGGCGCCTGCTCAGTGAGGCACCCAGACCCTGGGGCGAGGCAGGCACATAAACAGCTGCAGTTATTGTGGAAAAAGCACCTGTGGGCCCCCAAAGGAAGAATGACTAACAGTGCTGAGAAGCATGCATGCTGGGAATTTTTATTCTACTGAAATAAAATATCATGTACTTCTCAATATTCCTCTGACTACCTAAAGTGTTTCCTCATGAGCACACCTCTCAGAAAGTCACTGCTTTCTGGGTGCCATCCATCCCGAGGACCAGAAGGCATCTCCAGGTCAAGAGGCACTGGCAAATCTGCTCGGGATGAGTAGGCACCCTTGGACAAGAGAAATGATCTCTATCTACACGGTCTTGATACAGTGAAGACAGCTATGGGTGGTTTACACACACAGCCCTGTTGATCGGATTCCCGGGGCCCGCTGGCCTTCCGGGTTACACGTTGCACTGCTAATGGGAAAGTCAGTGGTTCCGAATCACCAGTGCTTGTCGGGAGAAAGAGGAGGTTCTCTGTTCCCTTAAAGGGTTCCAGGCTCTGAAACCCACAAGGACAGTTCTATAGGGCTGGGTTCTACAGACGATCTGAGTCAGAAGTGAGTTGATGGCGGTGAGTTTTGGGGTGGCACAAAGAGTTAACACACTCAGCTGCTAACCTTAAGATTGGAGGTGCAAGTCTACCCAGAGGCACTTTGGAACAAAGGCCTGGTGCCCTCTTTCTGAACAGCCAGTCATCAAAAACCCTGGGGAGCACAATTGTATTCTGACTCACCTGGGGTCACCATGAGTCGGAGTCTCAATGGCAACTCATTGGCTCACACCCAACCCAAACTCACTGCCATCAAGTCGAGTCCCACTCACAGTGGGCCTGGAGGACAGAATAGAACTGCCCCTTAGGGTCCATGACTTTGAATCTTTGGGGGAGCAGACAGGCTCCCCTGCAACAACTCAGTGTGTAGTCAGCGCCCACCACACCATCAGGGTACCTCTTTGGCTAGCGCTGTTTATACCCAAACACTGCACTCTGAACCCGGACACCAGACACCCCTAAGACCCTAGGCTGGAGTGCAAAGGAAGGCCAGCGACCAGAGGTCCACATCTCTGGACGTTAGAAATCCAGCCAAGAGGCTGCCAAGTAATACATGGTCTGGCCCTTTCCTTGACAAATACAGTTTTATAGTAACTTGCAAAGGTCAGGTTTAAAATTCAATCTCAGACTCCTCTGAGGGTTCCTGAAATATGTAGCTCTCCTCTGTGAGAGACAAAACCAACAAAAACCAGTTATGTTTTAAGTCGTGAGCAGTAATAAATGGCACTTGACCACAAAGGTAAGCTAGGAATTTGGTCCTGGACCTCAGTTTTCATCCATTCCTTTGTTCATTCACTTTTGGCTTAGCTACAGTGCAACTTGCCATTTCCGTGGCAATTTATTGAAGGGAGGGGGGGAGAGGGCTCCCATCCCAAAGGACGTTTTCCATGACAAGGAAGACCTCGGGAGTGGTGACAATCCCAGTGAGAACACAGGCAGAGGCCCTGCCACCCAGTGAGGACTGGCCTCCTGTGAGGGGCAGACTTTGCACGGGGCCCAGCAGGAGAGAAACTCGCTGAGCAGGTGTTGGAGTAAACCAGCCTCCAGCACCCAGGGGGGTTCCGTAGGAGCAATGGTACAGTTATACTATAGAGAGATCACAGTAAAGTCATGGAAGATCAGAGAGAGAACATAATACAGTTCCTGGTGGCATGCTCACCTCCATGATCACAGCAGCCAGGTCCACGCAGAGAGTAGGGGGAGGAAGGGGGAGGAGGGGGCCTATACTCTTTATTCCTGACCAAGGCCTCTCTGTACTTGGTGGCGTGCAAGCCCCCTCGATAGGGGTAACCCCATACGTCACAGGAAGGAGCTGGACAATAGGCATACGCGTCACAGGACGGGGATGAGCTAGGGGTGTACACATAATAGGAAGGGGCGGAATTAGGGGTACACATGTGACAAGATGGGCGGACCCTAGACTCAAGATGGCAGCGTAACCTTGGTCATCCTTGGGTGGGCTCGACCTTGTCTCTGGGCTCTCCTTCAGGGAGGCAAGCCACTGTCCTTGTCAGAAGGGTATGGGCCCTACTTAGGATGGGACAGGCTATCCAGTCTGATTGCTCTCATTGGCTGATAACCCTCAGGGAGGATGACCTCTAAGCAGCTTGCTTTCAAGTGTGCTACAATTATTTACTATGTGTTGACAACAATGTCCATGGTCTGACATATATTTGGGGGAGACAGGCTGGGGAAAAGCCTTTTTTATATCCCACAAGCAAGTTTCAGAGACTCTCAGAGAGTGAACTAGTACAAACTTGGCCTTGACGTTAAAGATGGCATTAAATTCCTTTCAGAGCCTATAGAAAGAGAAATATTGTCTGCTAAGACTCTTTATGGCTCTAAACTGCCTCTCCCATCCTCGGAGTGGGGCTGCTGGGGCTTCGAGAGTCGCTCTGGCAGGTCCTCATTTCTGACCAGACCGTGAGCTAATGGACAAGCCCCCTGTACCGGAGCTTTGGCTGGAGCTGCAAAGGGGTGCTTTATCAAATCCTGTTGCCTGTGCCCCTGCCGGGTAGCTGCTCAATGCCACCCCGGAGGACAGTAACTGTAGAACGATGGCAGCCCTTGTTGGCACGAAATCACCTTCTTCCTCGGATGCCCGAGGATCTCCTGAGGTGGGTCAACTTGCTAGGAGGTTGCAACTGTTGTTTTTATTCGCACGGGGCTCCTACCTTGTATGTTTTTTTATGGCGAATGTGTTGCCTGCAGAGCCACGGAGTTTGTTCACATCTCCCCTGCCCTTCCTGCAGAAAGTAAAAGTAATGTCAGACTCTCATAATGAAAACAATTTCTCAGGAATCGTGGAGAGAAATCGCTTTGTCCCGAGCAGCAAGAAAGCCTGCCTTGATTCTTCCACCGGGTGAGCCGTGCTGCTCTCGGAATGGGCAGGCCCGGGCTGGGCGCAGAAGGAACTCTGGAAGCAGGACGCGCGCGCGTGCGGCTCCTTCGTGAAGGCACCATGGTTTGGCCTGCGATGCAGCAATTCTCAAGCTCCCTGCGGTGCTGACAGCTCTCTGCTTACTACTGAGTTCAGTTTGGTGATGTGTGCAAGTTTCGTCGGATGCAAACACAGCCAAACCACTCAACGGGCAGACACTTGGGCCACCCCAAATCAACGCGTGGAAGAGCGCTTGGCCGGTTTCCAACATCACCTTCGAAAGCTTGGGGTTGTTTGAACTTCACTGCACCCGTTGCTGGCTGGGCTGCCTCTCTCCGATGTCCTTGAGGACGGCGATCACCCGTGCACCTTACAGATCTCCTCTGGAGAGAGGGTGACTCTACCCGCCACTTCTCAACGCCCACCCACAGTCCTGCTTGGCCTGTTGCCTGACAGCACAACCCACCTGTCCGGAGGCCCAGCAGTAAGCTGTCGTTAGCTGCTGTCGCACCGGCCCCAGGCTCCAGGCAACCCCAGGCCGAACAGAATCTATCAATGCCCAGCCCCGTGGCACCCCATACACAGCAGATCGTGGTTACCCACAGAGTTTCCATGGGCTCATGGTTCTGGAAGGAGTTCGTCGGATCTTACTTTTCAGTCAGTCTTAGTGCACAAGCTCTGCTCAGAGGCGCGCAGCATCAGGAGGTGCGCCGGCTGGATTTTAAGCCCGGTTCCCCCGCATGCAAGGTGAGAGCTGTACCATTGAAGCAGCACCGCTGCCCTCAAATCAGGTAGACACACCCCGTAAACTCTGAGAGCACGATGCTTGAACACACTTTGTTGAGTGTGTCTGTTAGGTGGAAGTTTACAGCTTAGACCACCTTTTTTTGGGGGGTCAGCAATTGAAACGATTTATTAAAGAGCCCAATCCCTTGCCGTGTCCTTGCTTCCATTTTCTCCTCGCCGCCTCTTCCCTCTTGTAGAATCCTGTCACCCTTTTCACCCGTCTGCCCTGTGGCTTGTTGCTTCCCTTTCCTCACTCCCCTCCCATCTGGGCACCGTTAAGTCTGTTTATTTTGGTGCAAATGATTTTTATC
>NW_022107431.1:40157950-40168249 GCF_000313985.2 Echinops telfairi | reverse complement strand
TGTGGGAGTTAGATTTTATGCCAACTTGAAGATATATGAAAGTGAACCCAACCTGCCAATCAGGTCACAGCCTGAGGGTGCCTCCCTGGGCGGGGAGGGAGCTTTCTTATAAGCAGGGAAATTGGGAACCTCTCTCTCTACTCTACCCCTCCACCTTCCTGCCTGATGGAACTCAATCTTCAGGGGTGTCCCCCTGTGGGTCACCAGACCCTGAGAGCCATCAGCGCCCTGATATATTTCCTAGGACCTTGGATCCGTGTGATCTGCATCTGCCACCTGTATTCTTCCTACTTGCTTTTTCTGCTTCACTGGCCTAAAGCTACCTGAGTCTGAAGGGGGACATATGGACTAGGATTGCACTTCAAGACTTGTGTTGGACTGTGCTAGGATGTTTTCTGATATAAGATTATCTCTTGATGTAAAGCTCTTTATTATACATGTATCAGTGTCACTGGATTCGTTTCTCTAGACAATCCGGCCTAACCCAACTGATCTCATGTAAGAGCTGTCCTTTTGTAAGTAACCACCAGCACTCAGTATAAGGCCCTCAAATCCGCCCATGCCATGAAGCGCTTCAGAGTCCCCTGTTATTCTTCAGTGAGCCATAGCTATGCCATTGTGCGTACGTACCAAGGTGCATCATTGTTCCACTGATGGGCGCTTAGGTTGTTTGCATCTTCTTGCTGTTGTGAACGTGCTTCAATGACATGCCTGGGTGTGCAAATAGCTGTTTATGAAAGTACAGTTCAGAAGGGATTCTGGTATACCTAAGAACCTCTGGATGATTTGTTCATGCAAAGCCTCATTTAACTCTAAGTATTATTTCTACCTAATCAGCAAAGCCCCACTGGCCCAGATGCTCTCCTGTGTGTTACCATGACTCCCTGTACCTGTTGCCAGTGAGTCGATTCTGACTCATTCATGGTGACCCAGCAGGACAGAGTGGAACTGCCTGGCACGTGGCCACCTCTTTCCTCCTGGAGCAGGTGGTGGGTTCCGCCTTTCAGTGAGCAGTTGAGTGCTTAACCAACGCCCCACACCAGGGCTTCATCCACGATGCCCTCTACTTCCCTTCTATTAGGACACTTTCCATTATGAATCCTTGCTTGTCTTTCTCGCCAGATGGTAAATCCTTGAGGAAAGAATATGATTTGCTTGCCAGTTTGCTTCTCAATCTCTACCAAAAAGCTTCATGTGTAGTAAATTCATGTCTAATTCTGTCTTGGTCCTATTTGTCACGTGGTAAAGGCAAACAGTTTTATTTGGTAGCTGGCAGACACTTGGGAAACCTGATCCCTCTTGACCAGCTCTCCCCCTCCATGTTTGCACTCAGTCTAGTGCCTAACAGATGCCCACCCCCACCAAAAAGGAAGAGGTAGATGAATTATGTACACTAGCAGAAGGTGTATTTCATTAAGCTGGGAACCCTTGGGTGGCACACTTGGCTCCCAACACCTGGCCCATAAACAAAAGGTGAGGTTGGCGTCCAGCTAAAGGCACCTTGCAAGAAATACCTGAGCATCTACTTCTAAAAAACCAGTCATTAAAAACCCTGTGGAGCACAGCTCTATACCAGAGGCACGTGGGGTCACTATGAGTTGGAATTTACTCCACTGTTTTGTGAGTGGTTGGACTTTTAACTGCTGAGTGGTTGAACTTCATTCAAAATCCATGGAGCCCACATATACTTGATAGTGAGCAATCCAGGGCAGACAAGCATGCTGATTTCACCTTCTTGGGAGGCCTTGCAGAATAATCAGCAGGTGAGGCTCTCTGTGTCCCTACTCCATGGCCATGAGGGGTGGTGGTGCAGTGCCAGCTGTCCTGTCACAGAGGCAGGCCTCAGTGTGGCTGAGGTCCAGCTCTGCACACCGGCATTCACTCAGTGCAAGCTCGTCAGATGGATGGTTGTTGCTCTGCAGTGTTGAACAGTGTCCATCTTTCCTTTCTCTGAGCAATGGCATTTCAGACCAATCAGATTCCAACTGCCAAAAAGGGAGTATGTCCACAGGAAATACTTTTCGAATGGCCTAATTTACATATGGAAACTTTCTAGGCAGCAGATCTATGTTTGTTATTGTTTCATCAATACTAATGATCGTCTCCACTTTGCCAACACTCAACAACAGTGCCTCGTGCATCCAGCTCTATCACAGATGAACATAGCAACCATGGTGCCTGGGTAATGCCAGCGGGTGTGCAGGCTTCATTCCTAGCCCTCTTGTGGCTGCCTGGAATATTGAGGCGCAGGCTGTGTGTATGTCAATGCAAGTAGACAAATCCCACAATCAGTCATCTGTTGGCTGAGGCTGCACCAGTAACAAATTCTGAAAGCCAACAAGCCAGTAATACAACTTCGGCTGTATTCACTAGAGAAAGAAAGCCATTTTATGTAGATGAAATCAGGAACGGAGTGCATCAGGTGTGAGTCCTTCTGTCCTACTAACTCCATCTGTTTGCTGAGCAAAGAATACATCAGGATGGATGGAAGACTCAGTCAGCACCAGTGATATGCTGGTGACATAACTTTGCTTGCCTAAAGCAAAAGGGCTTGGAGCACTTTCCAATGAAGGTCAAAGACTACAGCCCTCAGTATAGCTTACAACTCAACTGAGAGGAAACTACAATCCTCACAACTGGATTAATAAGCCACATCGTGATTAATGGAGAGAAAATGGAAATTGTCAAGGATTTCACTTTACATCTTCAACCAATGCTCAAGGAAGCCTCTGTCAAGAAGTAAAATGATGTCTTACATTGGGCGAGACTGTCGCACAAGACTTCTTTCAAAACCAACCCAAAGCAAACCAAACACAACTCTGTCGTCAAGTTGAGTCTGACTCACAGCAACCCTATTGTAGGGTGATGAAAAGCAGAAATGTTTCAAATATGCTGGAAACAATTGATGTATGGGATGTTGTGAGAGCCTCCAATAAAATGATTAAAAAAAAAAAAGTCAGCATGGCAAGTCGACCAGTCTAGTCACAGGTTCAGAAACTTCCCGGTGTCGGCAGTTAAAAGTGATTTGAGAAATGCAAAAATAATTCCTTCACAAATGTGTGTGTTAAACTCGCAAATTGATATATCAAAACCACAACTGGAATACAGCAATTTGTCTCTCTTGAAAAACAAAAAAAAAGCAAAGAAGGGCTAAGGTGCTCCTGACCTCAGGAGCATGTGAAAACTGGACAATGAATAAAGAATACTGCAGAAGAATTGATGCATTTAAATGATGGTGCTGGCAAGGAATATTAAATGTGCCATGTGCAATAGAACAGTCCCTATAATAAGTATCAGGATTGGGGAAGGGGACAGTCTTGGGGAACGGCAAGGGGGGGTGGGAATGAGGAGCTGATGCCAGGGGCTTTCATGGAGAGCAAATGTTTTGAGAATGATGAGGGTAATGAATGTAAAAATGTGTTTTGTATAACTGGTGTATGTATGGATTGTGATAAGAGTTGTATGAGCCCCCCCAATAAAATGATTTCTTTAAAAAAGAAAGAAAAGCAGAGAAGAGAATAAAGTCCAGCTCACCATGGCCTACTAGGTCTGGGGACCTGCCAACGAGCTGGTCCCTCTCCCAGCCCCTAAGGATCTAGTTGGGATTGATATACTGGCCAAGTGGAGTAACCACTACCCTTTCCAGAGGGGGTGGGGAGTCAGGGAGGCCAAACGGAAGCCTTTGAAATATCTCACTCTCTCCTGGACCAACAAATACATTTTTATAAATCACACTTCAGAGGGATGTGGTAGAGACTGGTACCACAATTTCAGAAGCATTTCCAGATAGCCTTGGATTGGTTGTCGACCCCTGGGGTACATTAAGCCATCGTAGGCAAGTGGCAGCTGCCACCTCCACTCCCGGCCAGTTATGGCCCAGGAGAAGACCTAGAGGGACTCCTTCACCAACACTGCCAACCCCCAGCCTGCGATTTCTGTTTAAAACGGCAACCCCTCCCTAGTATGCATGTAAAGAAGCATCCTTAATGCCAGTCATACGTTGAGTTTCCTGATAAGATAATCATGTATGGAGGTGAGGGGCTTCAAAAAGTTGCGGGAAAGTGCCACTATCTCTTAATTCCATTTTTCCATGAACATTTTGAGGTCCCCTGGTATATGCAGAGGGCTCTCAAGTTGACAGAGACATTTTATTTCATTTCAAAGGAAAGAGATCAAATAGATTTTTTACACACTCTTAATTGACTTGAAATGACGATTGGAAAGGTCATGTATTTCCATTTACGACACGTTTCTGTGAACAAGCTGACCTGTGAATTCCTCTCTCTGAAGATACAGACAAAATTAAATGTTTTATTGAACTGAATTAAAGATGACTTCATAATCAGAGAGGAGAGATTCACAAAGGCTTTTTTTTTTTGACTAGTCAACATGTGGCATCTCTTTCTCCAATTTACTTTCGAAGGCATTAGTTTTTATTGAGGCAAAGCCGAGCTTCAAAAATTGCTATGCATGCCTTTGGGGGGAAAAAATCCAACTGTCTATAGATGCTTTGTTTGTTATTCCATAGTGAAGAGTTATTCCATAATTCTCCACAGTTAAGCAAACAGTATTGAAGAATAAGAAGAGGAGGAGGAAAAAGAAGATGAGCACATCACTATAATGTCTAGTCTATTCTTCCCTGCCTCAAATCCACCAAAAGTAAATAAGGTGAAAAAGTAGATCGTTAAGAATTTTCAACATTCTACATGGAGAAGAGCTGAGGTTATGTGAGTGGCTGGGTTAGTCTGGGTACTTTAGAGAAACAAATCCACAGAAACTCATATATAAGAGAAAGTTTTATATAAAAGTTAAGTGCACATCAAGAAAACATCCAACTCAGTGCTGCCCAAGCCCACAAGTCCTACATTAACCCACATGTCTGATCCCAATCCACAAAGTCCTCCTCCATCTCACAAAACACACACTATGATGACAACTGTAGGAGGAGAGCCGAATCAGTGAGCATGTAAGCATCTCAGGGGTGTCAGGGGTCTCTACACTGGTGCTCCAGCACCCAGGACTGCATCGGGGTAGGTCCATGCAGCTTCTGCTTGGGAATGTCTTGCAGGAAGTGAACCTTCCCAGCTGAAGCAGGGAACTGACTAAGGCAGCTGCACCCTGGTCCGACCATCAGAAAGCAAGAGACCGGAGAACTGAAAGGCAAGGCTCACTGAGCCCTTTATCCCTCCGGCCTTCAATTAACCCCACATGTTTTTATCGGCCAGGTTGGCACAATAAACTAACTACCGCAATGGCCATCTTTCAGGTGTATCATGGAAATGATTTGTATTATTGAGGATGAAACTTTAGACATGACTTTCATGTATCTGTGCCAAATGAGAATAGCTCTTATAGAGGAATACTAGAATTCTTACTAGTTGGAAAGAGATTATTAGCCTTCAGAGTTGCAATTTTAGTCAGTCAGCATTAGAGGTTCCAAACTGAACCATTGCCCTGCAGCTTGAAAAGATCCTGTGTGGAAAAGGAGTAGTCTGAATAATGGCCCCTGAAACTATCAGGTGCTAATCCTTTATCAGGAAACATTACCTTGTACAGAAAAAGGCACATGCCTAGTGATCATGCCACCAGCACATTATCCTTGGTTATCCCCAAACCAATCCGGGCCCTAGACCATCAACTTGATTCTAGCTCATAGTAACCTTATGGGACAGAGTGGAACTGTCTCCTGGGATTTCCAAGAGTGTAATCTTTACGGGAACACATCTCCATCTCTTTCCTCCAATGGAGCTGTTGGGTGGAATCCAATTACCCCCATCTACACACAAAACCAAAACCGTTTTTCAACCTGGTCAGTATCATTTTCATCATGTTACAATGATCAAATACTAATGTGTATGAAATGTTGCCTATAAAACTGATGATCTGCTCTGTAAACATCTCATTCACAATACAAAGCTTTTTTTTTAAAAGGGGGTTCTGCATTAGCTGATTCTTTAGGATGCTGATCAACATGCTGTGTATTCAGAACAACCCGAGAGTTGTTAGGTACCGTTGAATTGGTCCTGACCCAAAGTGACCCTGTGTACCATAGAACTAAACACTGCCCAGTCCCGCGCCAGCCTCACCACTGGGCTTATGTGGGAGCCCACTTTTGCAGCTACTGTACCAATCCATCTTGTTGAAGGCCTTCCTCTTTTTGGTTGTCCCTCTATTTTACCAAGCATGACGTCCTCCTTCAGGGACTGGTCTCCCCTGATAACATGTCCAAAGTACATGAGATGAAATCTCACCATCGTTGCCCCAAAGGAGCATTCTGGCTGTACTTCCTCCAAGCCAGATTTGTTTCTTCTTCTGGCTGTCCACCATGCTTTCGCTGTTCTTTGCTAGACCACAATCCAGCTCCATCAACTCTTCTTCAGTCTTCCTTATTCAGTGCCAACCTTCACAACCATAGGATGCGGTTGAAAATATCACGGCTTGAATCAGGTACCAGTTAGTTCTCAAAGTAACACCCTTGCTTTTCAACACTTTCAAGAGATCTTCTGCAGCAGACTTATGCAATACAATGTGTTGTTTGATCTCTTGACTGCTACTTCCATGATCGTTGATTGTGGTTCCAAGCAAGAGGAAATCCTAGACAACCCCGGGAGCAACAGAGTCAAATAGCAGGGCAGAGGGAAGGTACAGGTAAAAGACGGTACATTCAAATCTCCCCTGCACGTCTTTGAAAGCAGGAAGGAATTAACCTGCTGGCACAGAGAGTCCACAGTACCAGCGTGTTGCTTGAAATCCACGAGTCAGAAAATGAGTGAAGGAGCAAGAAAGCCATCAGTCCTTGCTCAATTCCCAGCACGAAGCAGATTTTAGATCCTGTACTCATTGATTTGAGCCCACTAGGAGTTCTGGTGCCATGGTGGGTTCTATGTTGTGCTGCTAAACATAAGGTTGGCAGCTCAAAACCACGCCACTTCACCGGAGAAAGATTCACCATCTTGGGAACTCATAGACAGTTACACTCTGTCTTAGAGGGTCACTATGAGTCAGAACCAATTGACAGCAGGGTGGAGTGAGCACCTCTGCAGGAGAAAACCTGGACAGTCGGCTGCTGTCGAGACTCACAGTCGTGGAAATCCTATGCAGCAGTTCTCCGGGTTCGCCACGAGTCTGAATCGACCGAAGGGCAGCATTCCTAGAAGGCAGGACTCTGTGACAGCCAGTCATTCCTTCAGCCTTCTCCCAGAATGACCTGCAGTCATTTACTTGAGTCACTGGTCACTGGGGAAAGAGCAGTACTCAGAGATCTAAATGACCATTAGATAAAATCTGAGTTGACCCCAGTATCTGGAGGTGAGGAATGTCGTCATGATCCTTCCCACTCCGATGGGCATGAGGATTCACAAGGGCCAGGTCAACAACAGTAGAGACCAGATGAAAGTCCAGGTCACCATGGGCAGCTTAGTCCTTAAAGAACATTCTTGCTTTTCAACACTTTAAAGAAGTTTAAAGAGGCACAGCGGATTTACCCAATGCAGTGCATCATTTAATCTCTTGTCTGTGGTTTCCATAAATCTTGATTGTGGATCCAAGCAAGACAAAAGTCTTGACAACTTCATCATTCGCTCCATCTATCATGGCGTTACCTACTGGTCCAGTTGTGAGGATTTGGGCTTTCTTTACATTGAGTTGTGATCTATACTGAAGACTGCAATCCTTGGTCTTCATCAGCAAGGGCTTCAAGTCCTCCTCACTTTTAAGTAAGGTTGTATTATCTACATCTGGCAAGTTGTTAATAAGCCTTCCTCCAATCCCGATTTCACCTTCTTCTGCATATAAACCAGTTTCTGTGATGATTTGCTCAGCATATGGATCGAACAAGCATGGTAAGAGATACAACCCGGAGGCCATGCAACCTATCTCCATACATAAAATGGTCTTACTCAGCCATAAAAGATGTGAAACTCTAAATATATGTTATGGTGTAGATGTACCTTGAAAATATTATGCTAATTGAAATATGCCCATCCCAAAGGGACAAATATTGTCCAATCTCATTTATATAGAACGTGTAGAATAGGCAACAGCATAGCAAAACAAGTGTATTGGTGGCTGCCAGGAGAAGGGAGGAGAGGCATGGAGAGGGCTGCTGCTTAAGGTGTGCTGCGTGCCTGTGAAAGGGGAAGGGACATTCTGGAATTGGAGCGAGTGGTGATGGTTTCATAACAGAATGTAATTCATGTCACTGAATTGCGCACGGAAACAAAGGTTGACATGGCAGATGTTTCATTAGATGTATATTTAACACAATAAAAACAATAACAAAAATATTTTCATAATGATGCTAAGATATCTGCCTTTCCACTGATGGTGCATATACAAAGGGAGCATCACCACTGGAGCCGTCACACAAGTCAAAGCCAGGCTACAGGGGGAGTATTGGTATAGTATGTTTCACCAGCACCCATCCTTAGAAAACAGATACAACTCATGTCAGAATGATTCTTGCTGAAGCATACAAATTGATCCCATAATTCTAAACTGTGCAAGTGGCTCACACAGTTGTACTGATGGGCAAGTCCAAGTCTGGGCAGGTCCCAAATCCATGAGGCAGGTGTTCGGCTAGAGACTTCTCCCGACTCACGGAGCTGTGAGAGCTAATGAGCCCAAGAAGGCAACCGCTGGCAACTGCAGAAGAGAATGAATCCAAATTTGGCAGGTCAGATGGCAGTCTACCCTGAAGACTCCCAGGGTAGAGAAGCAAGATGGCAGGCTGAGAGTTCAAGTCTAAAGCACTGGAGGTTCATGAGCCACCTTCAGAATCCAGACCCAGCAAGAAACAATCAAACTTTTCTACAGCATCTATTTATATAGGAAGTGGGCTACATCCCTGAGTAAACTTCCTTTACGTTACATCAGGGTTGTGATCTATGTAAGGGGGTTACATTCTGCCCTACTCTTCTTACAACTAATTGACTTCTCACTGCAAAGCCCATGATGGAATTGATTACCTTGTTATATCTTATCATAGGGATTACTAGGCCTTAACTCCACAATCAATGCTCATGAAAACCGCAGGATTCTGGCCCTGCTAAGTTGACTCACAATCTAACCCACACCTAGCCCTTGAGTCCAGTATTCTATGTGATCACCACAGGAAATTCCCATGAAGTGCTCGGCTGCTTACCTGGATACAATGATTGCCTTAAGGAATATTGCAATTGTTGGAGTTTTGAACTGAATTAACCACTTTTTTTAAATGGAATTCCATTTTTGCTCAAAAGAATAACTGTCAGGTAAACTGGCTGCTAAGGGTTGGATATTTGGCCAACGTTTTCTTGAAAAGGAATAAAGGAGCTTGTCTTCAGAAGGGAAACTGACAGTATTTTTTGCCTGTGATAAGATTTGAGCATTCAAGCAAAAGTTGGAATTGAGAAGAACTTGGATCCATCATTCTGAGCTTGGAAGCTTCCCACGTTTCCAGCCTTTTCTAGGGAATCAGCTGAACTATCAATGAATGTGTCAACATTTGGAAAATCTGAATAACTCAATAAATGGATATTTTGAAAATGACCAAATGCATGTTAACAAAAGCATGCATGTGTAAAATATCCATTTGGGGTGCAAGCTAGATCAAGGAAGTTAATAGCACAGAGTTCAAAAAAGTTCACCAATGAATTATCATTATTGTTATTATCAATGTGGTTTTCTATTCTACAATTCAACAAAGTTTTAAGAAAGTGACCATTTGACGTTTTGGTGAGGATCAAGGACGTCCATAATGATCTCTGTGATAGGCCTGGTTGACGAGAGAAACAAATTCAGTGACACTCATATACGTGTAAGAAAGAGCTTTATATCAAGAAGTGATTATATGTCAAGCAAACATCCCAGTCCAGTCCAGATAAATTCCATTAAGTGTGATACTAGTCCATAAATCCCTCTTCAAAGTCATGCAGCCCCATGCAATGATGCAGAATGCAGGAGGATCACAGGCCTAGGGGTGCCGGGTTGTGTGGATCCAATGACGGTGGCTGCATCACAGGGCTCCCGCAGGTCTCACCATGGCTCATCAACAGAAAGAGGGAGGCCAGCTTCCAGAGAGCTATTCATCTTGGTTGCACCTCCAAAGGATCATAATCACTAAAGCCATTCAAATAATCTTTACTTTACCAATTCTATATCTGTGAAGCTGAATTCCCTTCCTTTGCTCAACCAAAACATTTGAGCATGACAGGTTGAGGAAAGCCCAGCTGTTCTCCATGAAATCAGATGTTGAAGAGATTTGAAAAAACATAAAACATGCCAATCTTCACTAATTGTTAATTTTTCCCAGCTCTTTTT
>NW_022107431.1:40135989-40153881 GCF_000313985.2 Echinops telfairi | reverse complement strand
GTTGAGCACATCAACACACACAGACATGTACACACACACACACACACACACACACACACACACACACATCTTTAAGCATGCACTTACCATGCTATCACACTTAACTATGACAGCCAGAAGTGGCATGATGGCCTAGCCTTGATATTCTTCAGCCTAAGGACCAGATGGCAAAATTAATCACTAGCTCAACCATTTCTGAAATATGAGGGTTCTTTAAAAAGCTCGTGGAAAAATGGAATTGAAAGTTAATGGAATTTGCTCACGAGTTAAAAGATACCTATATGAGTAAAGCAGAAGTCCCCTCCAGTAAAGGAAGGATGAACAAAGAAGGCAAGGAAACTGCTTCAAAATTACCATTGTCATTTCAAAAAAATGATGGTGCGGAGGTGCAGCCGGGTGCTGGAGTCATTCGCTTTTTCAGCAACATGGAAAATGCAGTTGGAAGCACCTCCCTTGTTTTCTGTAAGTAACTGTGAGGCACCAGCAGTTGTTTCCAGGCTACACTGCCCTGGCCTTTGGCCAGCGTGTCAGCGGCTGCCTCATTTAGCAAATTCTATTTCATAGCCACTCCATTTCTCTATAAACAAAAATAGAGTGGTTTCAATTTGTAGTATCCTTTGTGGGGGGAAAAAGTCTCCTATTTTGGCCCCTGAGGATCAATTCAGACTAGAGTTTTTATTTACCAATTGGACAGCAATTACACCAAGTATCCACTAGGACATATATACCAAAGAAATGCATCCTGACACATGTTTGGTATGTGGGTTGTAAGAGTGAAAGAACAGCTTCACGTTGTTTATTAGTCAATGGCCCTCCAGCTTCTGAACATGGAAAAGGGGCCTCAAGAGTCTATGGGAGGAAGATGCACGTGTGTGGATGGAGACCAGACCTGTGGAGGGGCATGTCTGAACATGTTTCCAAACCAAACACGTTTCCAAAATAATGGATCGCCACTTCCAAAGGGCGGGGAGCCAGTCACAATAGGTGAGCCATGCCGATGGGCCTTCCCTTCACAAAGGATTCACTTCTCCAGAAGAGTCATCAGTTGACACTGCTGTTCTGAGAAGCAGCACTAGCCCCACAGCACAACCAAACACTAGGCGGCCCAATCAGACACGGGGTTTGTGACTTTCAACGGATTTTGAATGAGCAAAACGTGATTTCAAGAAACTCTTGCCCGGGAAAGTAGAACATCTTCACCTCTTCTGGCTACCAGGCAATTTCACTCTGACCGGCCCACTCAGAAAGGATGGGTGAGGACCATTGTGCCCGCAGCACATTATTTTCCTAAAGCAGAAAAACACGATTCCTCTTCCGGGAAATTATACAAAGGAAGAGCTCCCAAGGGGGAAAGTTTTACCACAACACATGTAGGGTTAGGGGTGATATTCAGCCTCTCCAGCAAGGACCCTACCGAAGCTGGGATCTCACTATCAGGTAGCAACTGAGCTCCTCCCATGAAGAGCCGAGTCTATCGGAAGTCTGAGAGGAGGCCCCCTTTTTTTTCTATTGAGAAACTGATTTTGCAGAAAATGCCACAATTTCAGGCAGATAACATCTGCTGAATGTTTGGGGGTGAACCACACCCCCATATGTTATCTTCATAATTGCACTAAACTAATATTTTTACATATCTATGAGGTCAGTAGATTGCGCGTTGGGCTGCTAACCTCAAGATTAGCAGTTCGAAACCACTAGCCGCTCTTCAGGAGAAAGACGAGGCTTTCTGTTCTTATAAAGAGTTCCAGTCTGGGAGACCCATAGGGGCAGTTCTACCCTGTCCTATGGGGTGACTATGAGTCAGCCTGGACTCAATGGTTTGAAATGAATGAACGTTTAGTTTTCAGCTGGGTGCTTTGTTACAGGCTCAGAGGTTTGCTTCCCAGTGGGCGGGCCCTCGCCAGCCTCACCTGGAGATTCTAAAGCAGGCCCTCTCTGAGCAGGCGTCCTTTCCTGCTCCGCGCACTGCTATGTCGGAAGAAATCAGCTTTGGGGGCGTCCTTCAGACCACGAGGTGTGTGAGTCTGCATACCCCGGGGCTGGAGCGGCCATGCAGGTGGCCAAGGACAGTTTACAGCTTTGCACCTGCTGCCGCACCTGGCTGGCGGGGTACTAGGCTCAGCCCTGTTTGGATCTCCTGGCTGCTCAGAGGCTTTAAGGCAGGTGTGAGCACCAAGGGTGCAGAGGGCTCCTGTATCTCTCATGCCAAAGAGACGGTGGATGGCCACAGGGGGCTGTGGCAAGGCCAGGGCAGTACAGCCCACCCTACCCCCGCTCCATCCTGCAGCCTGCTGCCTGGCCTTGCATGGGGCCAGCACCTGGAGACCTGGGTGTATGCAGGGGCGGCCTGTGCTCCAGGGTGGCAGCCCCACAGGCAGCCCTCTGCCTGGCTCCGGCTTGACAGGTGGAGATTGGCAACAGAACGCCAGGTCTCCTGGGTCGGCAAGACCTGCCTCAGAGTGAATGCACCCTTTCCCATGTTTCAGTCTCTGCCTAGTCGTGTTCCGCCGCCAAGCTTGGTTCAAGACTTTTTCGACCATGGCTTACACCTTCAGTAATACAAATATGATGAAAAGGTCAACTCTCTGCACTATCAAACGAAGCCAAAATTCACTTCTGTGTATGTATGGCAGGCTCTGCCAGAACCTACCCTTTTAACATAATTTCATTGTTTTTGCCTGCTGTTATGTGTACATGCTTTGTTTATATAGGCATGCTATTATTTGTGAAAATATGGTCATTTCCATCTGGATCCAATAAAGGAAAAGCTAAGATTGAAGTGAAGCTCTTTTGGGGGCAACAGCAGCCACGCATGAGTTTGAGCCTCGTGATGGAAGACTACGCGTTTATGCAAGAAGCATTTGTGCAGCTACGTCTTTCCACCCTCCCCCCACATGCAGCGGCATGCCAGCGAGATAAGTCCAACTGAGGCTGAAGCCCTGGGGGCATGACCGCCAGCCCCCAAGGAGGCTCACGCTGCTGTCTTAAGTGAGGATGGTTCCACTTTGCTCCTGGGAATGACGTGGTCAGCTGAAACCTCATTCACAGCGAAACCAATGGTCATTGTTGGCCCATTTACGCATATAATCAATGATGTGGCAAGGTTCATTTAGATCAGTGTTTCTCAACCTGTGGGTCATGACCCCTCTGGGGTCAAACCACCCTTTCACAGGGGTCACCTGATTTATAACAGTAACAAAATGACAGCTATGAAGTAGCAACAAAAATAATGTTATGGTTGGGGGTCACCACCACATGAGGAACTGTATGAAAGGGTCACGGCATTAGGAAGGTGGAGAACTGCTGATTTTAGATGATGTGGTTTAAAGACGTACAGTCTCCGCGGCCAAGCTGGACTTCACACAGGAGGCACAATTCTTTGTCAGTGGCTAGGGGGCATGGCTGTGGCTGTGTCCCATTGAGTGGAACTGTCCCAAGAGGCAGTGTCTTACGGGAGCAGACTGCTGGGTTTTCTTCCCGCAGAGTGGCTGTGTGGGTTTGTACTGTGAACCTCTCCGTGAGCAGCCCCCAGCTGCGCAGTGGGAGAAAGATGTGGCTTTCTACTCCCGTAGAGTTCCGGTGTGGGAAACCCACAGGGGCAGTTCCCCCCTGTCCGGTAGGGTCGCCGTGAGTCAGAACCGACTCCATGGCAGAGGATTTTGAGTGCTTTGGCGTTGATAGGTCTGCTCTCCTATTCATTTGAAAGGCCTTCTTTGTCCAGTGAAGCCGAACCAATCTGCCAAGCTGTCATGGCCAAAGCTTGTGAACTCCGAGGACACATGCTGCCGCCTTCCACGGAGGAGCCCTGGGCATGGCTGCCATGGCAGTGTTGACACCTCCCTGCCACCACCACTTGCCATCCACAGCAACCACACAGCACTGAGCGGGGTGTGTGTGTGTGTGTGTGTGTGTGTGTGAACTAGGTAGTGGGTTACAGTTCATTCAATTCTGTATTCCAACTCACCAGGGGCTGGCCCTGCCCCTCTTGGATTTCTCTTCTCTCCTGTAGAATACCACCTTCTCCTTCACCCATGTTAACACCTGTCTTCTCTCGAGTCTATTACTTTACCTTCCTTCCTACCCCTCCCCACATCACGATTACAGTCTGTTTCTCTTGGTTTGCACACCTGTGGCTTGGGTTTTCCTTTATAACGGTGGTCTCGCACCGTATGGGTGCTCTAGTGATTGGCTAATTTCCCTCAGCGTAACGTCCTCCAGGACTGTCCCTGCCACCAGGTGCTTCCCAGCTGTGTCCTTATTCTTCAGGGAAACACGGGGTTGGTTCTGTGCGAGGGAGCATGGTTAGGGTTTTGTGTGTGTGTTTTTTCAGTTTATTTTATTTCTTTTAAAAAAAAATCATTTTATTAGGGGCTCATACAACTCTTATCACAACCCATACATGCATCAATTGTGGAAAACACATGTGTACATTCATTGCCCTCATCCGAGGAGGAGCTCTGATTCTCATCTTCTTATCGAAAGAAGGTTCAATTCAGATCAGTCTGAAGGACCTGGCTTGCCGACCTTGGCAGAGCCTGTAGTAGGAAGGTTGTTCTGATCCTAAGGAGATGGACAGCCAGAAGCGCGTCAGAAATCAATCATGAGCATGACGACAAGTGCCTTGCCTCTCACCTGGCTCCTGCACAGCAATCTGGGATTCTTCTTTGAACTGCGGTGACTCATGGGAGACCCCACACACGGCAGCAGCTATTGTGCCAGGCCTCTAACCTGTGCCAACACAGAGTTCCTGTGGCCAACGAATTTGTCATCCCCTCACCTTTTAAGATGGCACCAATCCAAAAAGGCCATTACTTAGCTGCAACACAGAATCTTCCATGCAATGCCCAAATCTAAGGGTTGGGAAGACCTTACAGGTCATGTTACATGGATCAGTTTACCTTCTCCCACGACCCTGGCTTTCTTCTCTATCTTGTTTGTGGGGAGGAGGATTTGAGACGATTTGTAATAAAAATTAAATGTGATGAGAGCAAATCCTACAGGTTGAACAATTTCAAAAGGCAAAAAGTTACCCACGTTAGTACTTGAATAGACCCACAGCTGTTGAGCCAATCCTGCCTCGGCATGCTTACGAAGGGCTTCTGAGACTGTCAATCTTTCTGGGAGCAGGCAGCCTCGTCTTTGTCCCATGGAGTGGCTGGTGGGTTTGAACCGACTTTGCAGTAGCAGCCCAACAACCAGCCCCCAGCACCACCACGGGCTCCTTACTGCTGGCAGACATGGAGGGCACGCCAGGCATGCATCTGACAAAGCCACCTCCAGTGGCATGCCACACGCCACGTGACGCAATACAGCTTCATACCATAATGTATTTCCAAACTTTTTATTTTGATATAATTGTCCAAGCAAATAAACATGATGAGAATCATCAAAAGAATGCCCTGCTTTACCAACCATTTATATTTTGCTCCATTGTCTTCAGCATGGGTTCCTTTTTCACATAAACCATATGAGAGTCCTCTGTTGACATCTGTTCCAACAAACAGTTCAGTATTTGTTTCCTAAGAACAAAGGCTTTCAGAGCACTTACATCTTTGCCTGAGACACAAAGTTAACATAAAAGCAATCGGAGTATAATAAATACATGTACATTAGCCATTAAAAGATACAAAACTACTTTGTCTTCACAAGGGACTTTGTCCCACCAGACAGAGTTTTGTTGTTTTTTTCGGGCAAAGCAGTGCGAGCAAAGTACTCGGTGGTTCCTGTTTTACCCATGATTGGTACTTGGCCAGCTGCGGAGAGAGGAATGACCTTCAGCTGGGAAAGTGCCCTTCAAAGAGGAGGCGAGCGGTGCTGGTAACCATTCACAGGTAGCGGTTTCTGATGTACTCTCGGTACATGGCGGTGTCTTCCTTCCCGAGCGGCTGCATGACGCCTTTACTGGCCTGGAGGTGGGCGTGGAAGATCTCTGTGGATCTCCTGTCTACTCTGGGAGGCTGCACTTCATAGATGTTGTCTTGAGAGAAAGCCGAGATGGGAGTCCTGGAAAACATGAAAGGAGAGAGGGCTGTGTCAAAGGACACCAACAAGGAAGCACAGGAGGCCAGGGAGTCCCGGCACAGCGAGCTGCTTTCAGAAGCAAAGTTGGCATTAGGTGAGGCTGGCATGATCCCAGCCCACCTCCTGGCTTCCTCCTGGGCGCGAGGGATGAGCTGGCCCAGCATGCCCCACAGCAGGCCTGCCTCTTCTTTCCCCACAGCCCACTACTCACCCATGTCTGACCCTGTCTGGAGCCCTCGCCTGATGAGGACCACCTTTAGGCAGGGACTGAACAGACCTTGTGCTGTTTTTTTTTTTCCCCCTGGGTGCAAGATAGGTGCTCAATGATTTTAAAAAAAATCATTTTATTAGGGGCTCGTACAACTCTTATCACAATCCGCACATCCATCCATTGTGTTAAGCACATTTGTACATTTGTTGCCATCATCATTCTCAAAACATTTGCTTTCTGCTTGAGCCCTTGGTATCAGCTCTTCATTTTCCCTCCTCCCTCCCTGCTGCCCCCTCCCTTATGAACCCTTGACAATTTATAAATTATTATTACTTTGTCATATCTTACACTGTCTGATGATTTTTAAGGTTAAGTTTAGGGGGAACCAGCAAAGTAGGGCTGCACCTCAGTAGGATTGCTGTAGGACATTGGGCCTGGGTGGTGTAGTAGTTATGCCTTGGGCTACTAACCACAAGGTCAGCAGTTTGAAACCACCAGCTGCTCTGTGGGAGAAAGATGAGACTTTCTATTCCCATAAAGAGGTATGGTCTCAGAAATGCCCCGGCGCAGCTCCGCCCTGTCCTGTATGCATCAGAACCAACCCCAACGCAGTGAGCTTGAGCTGTGCGGGGAGGAAACATGCTTCTGTGGGGAAGTGCCTGCTTGGCACAGTGCTTGGCACACTTGCCACGGTCAAGTTGCCACTGAGAGCAACTTGGAAGAGCTCTGTGATCTCCTGTCTCCTCTGAGAGGCTGGACTTCATCGATGTTGTCTTGAGAGAAAGCCAAGATGCCACTGAGAGCCTTCTGACTCACGTGTGTCAGAGTAGAGGGGTGCCCCATGGGGTGTCCAAAGGCTGATATTTGGGAAGTAGATTGCTGGGCTTTTCTTCCAAGGGATTCTGGGTGGGCTTCAGTCTTCAGCCTTTTGGTTAGCAGTCACACATGGTAACGGTTTGCACCAGCTCGGCACACTGTAAGGGCTTAATCAATGGGAGCTGTTGCTAAGGACTCTGATGTTGTTAGGTGCTGCTGATCTGATTTTGAATCACAGCGATGCCAGGTGACGGAGTGGAAGTGCCCCAGGGCTCTCTAGGCTGTCAACTTTACAGGATCAGACTTCCAGGCCTTTCTCCCTCAGAGCCATTGGGTGGGTGTGAACTGCCCACCTTTTGTTTAGTAGCCAAGCCACTAACCATTGCTCCCCTGGGACTGTGTTAACCGTTCCAGATGCACGATCCCTTCATCAAACTTCCGAGATCCCCAAAGCTTAAGCTCACTACCATGAGTCAATGCCGATGGATGGTGACCCTTGGTGGGTTTCCCAAACTGTAACTGTTCACGGGAGGAGAAAGCCCAGTCTTTCTCCCACTGAGCTGCTGGTGGTTTTGAACCGCCGGCCATGTGGTTCACAGCCCAAAGCTTAACCACCACACCACCAGGGCACCATCCAAAAAGCTTAGCCAGCCAAAAATGAAAAAAGGCATTTTGCTGGAACTCACTTGGTGGCCTATGCTAACCTACCCGATGACCCTTGTCCCATGTCATGTGCATGTTTATGTGCTTAAGGGTCGGATACTGGCTTGTGTCACTCTGGGACACTATTCTAAGCTGCCCATACCATCTCGCTCTGCTAAAATTCAAGTCATTCTGAGTGTTGAACGCATTGGGACCTCAGGCTTTGGGCTGAGAGTGCATGGCTCCGTGACAGGCTGCTTCCTTCCTTTCTGGGGTGATCTGAAAAGCAAGGAGCAGACGATCTCTCTATTAACAGGTACCCTTTCATTCCCACCCACCCTCCTGGCCTGCCTTGGTGCCTAACCTCTGCACCCATTCCTAGGGGAAGCTGCCACTTCTAGAAAGGTCTTGTCAAGTGCATCTCAGCGGTGGACATGCCCTCAGTTCATCCGTGTGAGCAACCAACAGTCATTACACCCTCACGGGGTGGGTAGGCGAGACAGATGTGACTCAGGGTGTGTGTGCATCTTCACACGTGCCCTGAAAAGTGCAGAAGGAGCCACTGAGAGGCAACAATGGCAAAGTAGAAAGACACTGCCAGGGACCCAGGGTACCATAAGGACACACACTATCGACTGGCCCTGTGACGAAGGGTGGCTCTCCATGCCAGGGCCCTCAGTGACACAGGTAGAGAAAAGATACAGTCTATCCTGGGGGCCGGGGCTGGTCTTGCTCGCGTGCTTTGCTTCAGAGGTGTGGGAAGGGACTTAGATACCCACCTGCATGGTTGGCTGGGATGGGGTTGGAGTTTGGGTAGAGTTCCTGCAGTCACATGCAGAACAGGATCTCACACCAGCTGGGTCTGAACACAGCTGAGTTGCATGTGGGATGCCAATATTTCACCAGCCGTGTGTGTGTGTGTGTGTGTGTGTGTGTGTGTGTGTGTGCTCGTATCCACACCCAATCACACACAAAGCCAGAGAAGTTATCCAGTAATCCGCTCTGAAAGGGCTCCGAACTCACAGGTGTGTTACAGTGAAACTCGGCACGTTCTTACGCTTCCAGAAAAGACAAGTCCTGCGGCTCCCTGTCCTCTGCTTTCATGTAGGGCACGGACACGCCCTACGAAGGGCGGGGACTCTGCAAAAGGTTCCCACCAAACAAAAGATGCAACGACGTGTTCTTTTTGACAGTGAACCCCAACTGTTTTCATCTTGGGATAATATGAGGGGCTTCAAGAACTGGAATTTGAAGATAATAGAATTTCCCCTATGAACTTTTTGAGCCCACCCTGCCCCCCTCATATATTTCAAATTTGGAATATTGCTTATACCATCCCCACTATCCTAAAGCACTTTAGCACTTTCCGTTGAGAATGAGAGAACACTAAGTCGCCAAGTCTTATCGTTCCTTCGTGGCCACAGCCCCAGAGGCCTCTGATGAGCCCTCCCACCGGGAGGTCACAGGGCTGGGTCCAGCAGCAAGGAAGCAGTGCTGGGACGACCACAGAGGGACCACCGATCAAGCACTGGGATTCTTATCAGCAAATCAATCTGGGGTCCTCCACCACTCCCGGGTGCATTGTTTCACTTCTCAGAGGTGGAACAGGAAACGATGACCCCCGCCAATCACCCTAACTATGAAATGCCAAACATACGCCTTGAATGTGTAACAGGTGAGTTGAGGTGGGTTTATCATATCGAGTAACAGGTGGGTTTGGGAGTCCAATACCATCTGGCTATGGCTTCAAAGAGGAGCCCCGTGGTGTTAGGCTCTCACCTGCTAGATGAAAGGTTGGCGGTTCAAATCCACTGGTTACTCCACAGGGGAACGATGTGGCAATCTGCCCTCATGGCAATGACTGCCTAGAAAACCCTGGGGCAGTTCTATTCCATCACATGGGGTCGCTATGCATCGGCATCAACTCAACAGCATCAACAGCAACATGGTTTCAAAGCAGTCTGTGTTGAGAGGTAATTTTGTACCTTGCCCTGTTATTCTCTTAGATACAAAGTCTACCTAATACAACAAAATTGGAACATTGTAATGTTGATGACTGGGGTTAGGCCGAAAGGCAGCATAGAACATGACAACATTGTTGGTATAATCAAAAAAAGGAATAGGAATAAAATGGGATTCACAAACGTACCTTTCTATTTGGTAAGGAACCCAAAACACTGACATTGAGTTGATGCCGACTCACAGAAACCCTACAGGGGAGAGCAGACCTGAGTTTCTCTAAAGCCAGTCCCAGTCATCTCCTCTAAGTGTGGCCCCGGGACCAACAGCATTACCATTACCTGGGAACTGGCTAGGCATAGACCTTCTCAGTCCTGAATCTGACCTATGTGATCCAGAACTCTGGCAGGAAGGCCCAGCGCCCCCTGTTGTGCAAACTCTCCCAGTGACGGATGCTCAGGGAAGCGTGAGGACCTCTGGTTTAAGGAGGCCACTGTGAAACGTGTGGCTGTCTCAAACACAGAGTACCATCTGATTGATGGTCAATGCAGCTGTGCTGAGCATGTCTTAAAACTGACCTTGGTGGTTCCCAAGACTACAGTCCTTAGCCCCAGCACCCAATGCGTCATTTCCTCCAGGTGTTTGGTTACGTCAAAGAGGTTTTCCTAACTTTACCCCTGTAAGCTCTACCACACTCATGGGTGTATTTACAGTAAAAGTACATACACATAAGCAAATGCCCTCTCTCAAACCTAGATCTGTATTCTGGGCAGACTTCCAGTCTCCCTGCTAGTCTACTGATGCATCTACTTACCATCTGGTGCGCCATGATCGTAAGATGGTCTACATAACAATGTCTGCCTTGTTGTCTTTAAGTCTTGCAAACCTCCCAGCATGGAGCACTTGTAAGAATGAACTTTTTTTAAAATTGTATTCTACAGAGGGCCCTTGAACAACACAGATTTGAAGTGTGCACGCTCACTTATATGTGGGTTCCCCCCGTTGCTAGTGCAGTGGGCGCAAGTGCTCTAGAATATCATGCGACACTAATCATCTATGTGAAAAATTCATCTCTCCATTTAGGGGGATGGAAGGGTGAGGGGCTAGCAGTCAGTGGAGAGAGGAATTGCTCACAGGCAGGTGCTTACCTCTGAGAAGACTGGAAAGAGTTGGAGGTAAGCCCAAGGTTGCTTCTACCACCACCGGGAACAGTCTTTTAATAGCTTAGATGGTGACTACTCTGGGGGATGAAAGGACCACTGTGTTAACACCAGGTGCTGTGGAAATAGTGAGGCCACTTTCTCTTCTTCATCCCAGTAGTGAGAGGTAGCTTGCGATGGCATTTTTGTGGTGGAAAAATGGTACCCCTGTTCTCTCCTGGCCATCAACAGAAGGGAAGTTTTCTTCAGCCCCTTTTCTTAGCCTCCAAAGGGATTAGACTTATGACCCCTCATGCAAAGGCTAGTGATGGTTTTTCTTTCTTTTTTCATCGTAGATACTCATTCTCTCTTCAAGGAGAGCTCTGTGACTCCCTTCTAGGAAAACTGCAGTCTTCTTTAGAACGGTGTACTTGTCACGTTTATTTATGGGCTGCTTGACCCAGGTTGTTCGGTACCCTCCAACACCAGAACTGAGGACACTCAGCCCTCGTCATGTTTCCCATTCAGACCAACAAGCACCACCGGTAGGAATTCACTGAAGTCACCAGAGGGTTTTAGGGAAAATCCTTACTGTTGCTCTTTTTATGCTCTTTTCTACATGGCATTTCTCACATGGTGAGTTATCACCTGCCCGTGTCTGAACATCACTGTAGCTCCCACTTACATGCAGAACAAATGCTGGAGTCCCTTTTACAGTTTAATTCCTGTTGCGTTTTTTCCCTGACTGGCACATATTGAGTACATAACAAACATAGGTTGGTTTGACTAGAAGATATTTGATTGGCCACATTGAAAGGTTTTCTAAATTTAGCAATTTAGAAAATCAGCCATGATGATTTGAGGCTGGTGACAGAAATGCTACCTAATATTGGTATAAAAACTTCAGTAACATTAAGTATGTGACACTTGTCCTTATGTTAAATCTTATGCTTCTTCTATGGTTAGCATTTTGGTATTTATCAAACTCCACTTGGCATTTCCAGAAAATTGAGTCATGGTTCTAGACATGGGCTGTGCTTCTTTATCCAGCGAGCCCTTCTGTTGCTACCAGAAATTCCACGTTTTCTCCCAAGGTTATTTGCACATCACCAAATGGTTCTCTGCTAGTTAGGACTGAGTCACAGAATCCAAAGAATATCATCACTGGATAAGACCCAATAGAAGAACTTGACCTTGCCCTTGACCAACCTGCCACCTTCGTAGATGTTGGGCATCCTTGGATCATTTCCCTCATGTTTCCTCTCTCTACCTTCTAGGTAAAAACCACAGGCTATGTTGAAAAATTCGATCAGGTGCGCTGGTGTTAGTGGAGTAACACATCTGTAACTGCTATAATCCCACAGGCTACGTTGAAAAATTCGACCAGGTGCGCTGGTGTTAGTGGAGTAACACATCTGTAACGGCTATAATCCTACCCGCCTTTGAGTAGTACTGATCTGTCCTTCTGCCCTTATCATAAACCAGCCAGAGGACCCTGGATATATGCCATCCTTAAAGGACTTGGTCTAGCTTTTAGTATTGTCCAGAAGCCCTCAGTTTGCAAATGGACATTCTAGCCCCACGCCCCCACCATTGTACACTGGTTTTCTTTGATCCCTTAATTAAATTGCTTGTGTCTTTCCAAAAGGTACTCATATATTAAAGCCCAGTCATGAATCTATTCTACCAAAATGATACAGTGAACATATTTGCATCCATGTTTTAAAAAAAGTCAAGATAATATTGCACACAGATCACCCTCTGTGCACCAGAGAGTCCAAAATGTAGGCCTCAAAACACCCTGTCTATTCTGATAGCCACTTGCCACAGTGTGTTAGACAGGGTTCTCTAGAGAACCAGGACACTTATGATTTTATAGATAGATATAGATAGACACAGCACAAAGGAATATAACAGCTAATTAGTCCACACAGCAGTACAGAGGGCTCAGTTCAACTCACTTCTATGAAACAGTTAATGTGCTGGCAGTCCTTCAACTCATGAGGGTTGCTGGGTCCAAGGTCGAAGAAGCAGACAGCAATGTAGGCAGTCCAGCCACAGCCAGCAAACAGCAGGGCGGGTCACCAACAGTCAGCCGGATGACAGGATCCAACAGTCCCCAGCTCAAGTGATGTATACATCAGCAGGGTGGCGAAGCAGGGCGCTATAGCTACATGGTCCACAGGTTGGGTGTCCCACAGGTAGTGTAGCTCACAAGTTGAGGCAGAGAACTAGCTAAGGCAGCCACACACTGGTCCGATCACCAAAGAGCAAAAGACAGAATGGCGAGGCTCACAGAGCCATTTACTTCTTTGCCCTTCAATCAAACGGTGACCTTACTAATCCCACATGGTCTTATTGGCCAGGTTGGCATAATAAACCTACCTATCACACAGGTAGGAGGGTGGCCACCCAACATCCCTGATCTTGATTTTTCACTCTCTTGTCCCCCACACTCAAAGAACATGTAAAAGGAAGAGGATTTGTGTAAAAGCTGCCTTTTTAATGCGGTATGAATCAGAGAGCACAGGACTCCTTGGGAAAGGTTAGAAGAACACCGTCTTCAGAAGCTCTGTGTCTGTGAAACTGTGGTGAGGAACAATGACTTCACATTTTGCTACTTTTGATGAATAAGGGTTCTCTGGCCTGGAAGCAATACTTTTTGACTCAATCTTATGTACGGCAGGCAGTCTGCTTCCACAAAGATTATGACCCTAGAAACCCTATGGGGCAGTTCTACCCCCTCCCGTCTCAACTGCCAAGCGAGGCAAATGGGTCAGCTTAAATGTATAGCTAAATAAATTAAAATCACACATGCAGTTTTTCAGACATAGGAAACCACATCTCAGGTGCTCAGTTGGACAGTGCAGACTCAGTTCAAGTCCACCACCACAGAAAAGTCTACTGGGTGAACTCTTCTAGAACTCCTCTCCTGCTATTCCCCCCTCCCCCAAATTCTGGGTACATTTATTAGAGTTGCTCTTCCTATATCTCTTTAAAGCCATTTTCCTAATGTTGCCACATAGCATTTATCACTATCCAGTTTCTCATTCATGTAGGTACTGATTGTACATCCTTTCCCCAGGCAGCCCATAAAGTGAACAAGGGAAGTAAGGAGAAGCCAAAGTGTGATTGTTGTTGTTGGTGGTGGTGTACAGGTTGGGGGGGTGGACTAGAACTATCTAAATGGCTTTAAGAAAACAAGGGTGAGGCAGGAGGGGGGGGCCTTATCCCACTTTACAGGTGATCAGATAGTCACAAACGTGTCCACAGTCACCAAACGACTCCTGGGTTGAAGTCCAGAGGCATGTGCCAGTCTTCAAAGGACCTCTATCAAAACAAAAGAGGCAGACTCCAGCCCGACACTCTGTACTGTCTCTTTATAACTTACCCAAGTGTGATGTCAGAGCTGCTTTGCTTAATATATATACACGGCAGCAAAAAAGGGGCCAGTTTGAGGGACTCTCATTTATCCATGTTTTGGGACATAGAACCATACTACTACCTGCAAGTGACAATCCAAACAAGGTAAAGAATACATCTATTTCCTAAACTGCTAAAGAGACTGCAAGTCTATGGTACATACACAAAATGCTACCACTCTAATAATGCACAATATCCAACAAAGCCCAATTATTTCAGAAGTATCTCTTGGAGTGCTACTGAACGTGACCTGATCCTTTGGAATCCAGCAGCTAGTATAATGACCTGGTTGTATTATCCTTGCAGCACAGGCACACGTGTGTGATGTGGGTGACTTGAGTCACACTTAACGCGATGGCAACTAATAGCAACGACACTGGCAGACAGGTATTGAAGGGAGGCAGAAGTGGCTGTCGTCAGGTGCTGTTGGGTCCGTTCTGCTCACAGGGGCCCTGTGTACAACAGAACAGCCTACTGCTCGGCCCGCGCCGTCCTCCAGCCACTGCAGTACTTGAGCCCTTTTGCAGCCACTGGGCCCATTCCTCTGGCTGCAGGTCTCCCCTTCCCCTGCCCCTCTGCTTTACCAGCATGAGGTCCTTCTCCAGGAACTGGTCCCTCCTGACCACATGCCCAAGGTACCTAAGAGGAAGTCTCGCCAGCCTCCCTTTCATGCAGTACTTTGGCTGTACTTCTTCCAAACCAGATTTGTTCATCCTTCTAGTGATCCATGATACATTCAATATTCTTTCCCAATATCATAATCCAAAGGCACAAATTCTTTTCAAGTATTCTTATTCACTGGTCCGCGTTCACAGGCTTATCTTCAAGCATTCCACCGTGTGTGTGTGTGTGTGTGTGTGTGTGTGTGTGTGTGTGTGTGTTTGAGCCCACAGACATGTGTCTCACTGGTCTTTCTTCTCTAGAGAACTTAGCCTAACCCAACCAGGAATGTGACACATTTCTTTTTCAATTTTCATTCCCATGCCAGGCCAGGTTAGCTCACAGATGCCTACGACAGCCATCGTGAGGCATTCCACTTCATTTGGATGACTTCTGGTTTTCCCAGAGTCATGTTTGCAGCTGTTTCTTCTCATTTTGAGTTGCGAGTCATGGAAAATATGGGCATTTTACGATCTGTCCTGAACGACAAGACTCAAATATCCATATGCCTACACGGAACACCAATGAATATGACTTCTATTCAGATTTGGGTACCAACTGCGACTGCCAAAGATTTGTGGATCCTGCCATAGTGAGGAGGATTTATAAAATTTCATTTTATTTTCATCCATTTTTTCAAAAATGTTTTGAGTACCCTCATATTTGAAGAGCTCCAACTCACTCTAATTATTATTCTTATTGAAGTTCAAAATGTCCTTTGCACAGTGGGAATGTCTCCAAGTGTTTCATGTGATCCCAGTCATCGTTGGTAGATCTGTTGCTCTATGGAGTCACAAGATGTTCTAGTTTCGTTTTGTACATCTCCTGAACAAAAGCTGCCCTCAGTCAATTGTCCAAGAAGTTCTGCTTCCTATTTGTGAGGAGCTGGTATTTATCTAACTAGAGAGATGGGGGCACTGGAAATTCTCGGTTATTATGCCATTAGGTACTAGGTATCTGTCAGGTGGTTACCCCAGGAATTCAAGCTTGAATTCCACAATTCAAGCAGATGGTCACCATTCTTGTCTTGAATACCTACAAATGATGGTTGCATGTTTCCCAGAAACCCTTTTTGATTGAGAGTTTTGACTTTCCTTTGCAGCCATGTATACATTGGGAGCAGGGCGGTAATCATTCAGCTTATCGGTCACAAAAGAAGGAGCCCTGGCTGCTTCCTGGTTAAGCGCTCAGCTTCTAAGTGAAGGTTGGGGGTTTAAACAAACCAGCAGCCCCAAGAGAAAAGACCTGGCGATCTGCTCACATACAAGTTCAGTCTGGGAAACCCGGTGGCACAGCTCTACTCTGCCCCATGGGGCCCCTGGGTTGGAATAGACTTGGCCGTACCAAACAACAAGAGATCAGAAGACCATAAGCCTCATGCGGACTTGAGGAGATGGGCACGTAACCCAGAGATCCTGGACTTTACACAGGTAGCAATAATTCAAGGAGTGGGTGGCTCTACTGATAGGAAGAAGACTTTGCATAGATAATTGGAAGCAAAGAGAATAAATATCCGAAAAATATTTAGGTTTCACTAATGATGCAAAGGCATTTGACTCTGTGGATCCTTGCAAACTATGGGCAGCCTCGAGAACAGGAATTCCAGAACACTTCCTGTGCTCATGTGGAACCTGTACAGAGATCCAGAGGCAGTTGTACGAACAGCACAAGGGAATATTGCCTGGTTTGAAGTCAGGAAAGATGTGCATCCTTTCCTCATACTTGTTCAGTCTGTATGCTGAACAAATCATCACGGAAGCTGAATTATCTAAAGAATGCAGAATCAGATGAAAAAAACTTGCTTGCTGAAAGTGAGGAAGACTTAAAGTACTTGCTGATGAAGATGAAGGATTTCAGCCTTCAGTGTGGATTACAACTCAATGTCAAGAAGACCCAAAGCCTCAAAACTAGACCAAGAGATAACATCATGAAAAACGGAGAAAAGATTGAAATTGTCAAGGATTTCATCTTGCTTGGGTCCACAATCAGCGTTCAGGAAAACAGCAGTCAGAAGACCAAACAACGCATGGCTCTGGGTCCATCAGCTACATAAGACCTCTTTAGAGTGTTGAGAAGACAGGAGGTGGCTTGGACGACTAAAGTGGGCCTGACCCAACCCATGGTCTTTCCCATCACCCCAGAGGCCTGTGAGAGACTGGACAAGGACGACCGAAGAAAAATCAATGCACTTGAACTATAATGCTGGCGAAGAATATTGAGAGGACCATGGACTGCCAACATGAAAAAATAATCATATATAAACAGATCTGTCTGGAAAGTAGTCAGGATGTTCCTTAGAGGCAAGGGTGGTGAGACTTTGTCTAACGCGCTTTGTTATCAAGAGAGACCAGTCGCTGCCGAAGGACATCATGTGTAGTAAATTGGAGGGGCAGCAACAAAAGAGCAAGGTCCTCCCTCAGAAAGACGGACTGACACGGTGGTCACAGCAATGGGCTCAACCAGGAGAACAAGGGGGAGCATGCCTCAGGACCAGGCAGTGTTCCCCTCTGCTGTGCCCAGGGTCGCTGTGGTTGCAACCGACTCGGCACTGAACAAACACCTGCACCGCCTTCTAGTGTGCGGAGGCTTAAACTCAGAGACAAATTTCCCAGACTTCCTTGTAAGAAGGGCTCCGAAGGTGAGCTGGTTTCTTCCCATCACTTGTGCACACACGAGGCTTTGGGTCGCAACTGAGATGTGTGTTCACAGAGGTAGAACGTAGCGCATCCATTTTGCAGTGGCAACATGTCCCCCAGGGTAGCGTTCAGAGTCAGTGATTCCCCGTTAGAGCTGAGCGGGCTGGATGGGAGCCAGCAGCGGCTGTGCACTTCCCCAGCAAGACAGATGCAGCAGCCATTCTGAGGGTTTGCCATGTCGTTTGGGGAGTTAGTCTAGAAACTCAGTGCTGAGTTTGTTTCTCCAGCCTTCCCAGTGATTCTGAAAGCCACTTAAGATCCTATAATAAGTCACTTTCTGTTGAATCGACAGAGGGTAGAGTGTGATTTTAGCTGACCACACAGC
>NW_022107431.1:40118016-40135825 GCF_000313985.2 Echinops telfairi | reverse complement strand
GGGAGGTATGTCCCATAGCTGTGTCCACATACCATGGTTGCTCTCCAAGGAGACAAACGGGTATGTAAGGGGCAATGGTGGTATTTTATGTTTTAGCCACAGCCGTTAATATTTTTAGTTGGTCCTAGTACGGCAGAGTGATACTCTTTTTACATTCTCTCCAGAGAAGTGTAAAATTTTAAATGCTACTTGCATTTTTTAAAATAAAAACCTGTGGGTTTAGGGCAATGACCCACGAGGATTTTCTGACCTGAAACAGGTCAAATATTTGCACTTAAGGGCATGGCTTATAAATGGGGTGGTTCCCTCTCTTCTGTAGAGCTGATTGTCTATCTTAGTACCAAAAGAAATGGAGTGTTCTGTCTTTCTGATGAGTTGATGATTACACACACTGGGGAGCAGCCAACATTGGGCAGCATTGTTGTGGAGGAGGCAGTGCGAACATTGAACTGTTGTTTAATGAGGGAGCACTTGGCTCTGAGCCATCGGTAGCAGGGACTGGTTATTCTGGGGCTATTTTGAGAGGATTTTGCTGCCGATGAAGCAGAAGTTGCACATCAAGCAAATAACAGCTGTTCTTGCAGGACAAAAAATGTAACTGCCACTTCCCAGAGTCATCTGTTCTCTCAGACTGGCCGGAGTCTCCCTTGAGGGAACTGGTCGTTTGTCAGAGATTTATGCAGTCAACTGTGGGAGAAATGCATCCCCTGTCCTCCCAGTAGCAGTGGCCTGCCACTTCTGGAAACCCAAAGTAATGGGTAATGACCACGTGCCTTACCTCCCAGATAGAGCTGATAACTAACCAACCAACCCACCAACCAACCGAACCCAAACCAAACAAACCAACCAGCACACGAACTCACTAACATCCAGTCAATCCCATAGGACAAGATAGAAGTGCCCTGGTGGGTTTCCAAGACTACCTCTTTACAGTCAAAGAAGGCCTCATCTTTCTTCTGAGGAACGGCTGGTAGTTCCAAATGGCTGACCTTGTGGTTCACAGTCCCATGTGTGATTCATTGTGCCACCTTTTCCTGATTATTTAGAAAATGCTACAATTGGGTTTGCCACATCATATCACTACCTCTCTGGAAAGAAGCTTCTGTTTTGGACTTACTTGAGATTGGGAGAAGTATTGCACGGAGAGTAGAGTCCCCATATCCTTCACACCCAGTTTCTCTTAGAACCGGTTTTTTCCTTATCTTTCATTGGTGTGGGTTATTTGTTAGAAATAATAACCACTAAACATTGTTATTAATTAATGTCTATACTGGATTCCGGGTTCCTCAGTTTTTGCCCGATGCCCTTTAGCTATTCCTGGGTCCCATCTAAGACACCATGCTGCATTTAGTCGTCAAGTCTGCATTTTTGCTTGGCTGTGACAGTTACCCAGACTTCATGGTTTCTGATGACCCTGACAGTTCCCACAGTATTCTTCTGGGGCTTCCTGCCCTTTACTAACAATAAAAATCAGGGGGGAAGTGTCTTCTTTGAGGGACGACATGAGCGTCATCAGCCTTCAAACAGAACGGAACTATTGCAAATGTTCAGGAAGACACTCCTGGGGCTCAGGTGTTAGTTGGTGTGAGTCGGTGATGAGTAACTGCCCAGTGGATGTTCCAAAAGCCATTGAGGGAGCACTGAGGAGGACAAATGGAGCACTGGACTCCCAGCCTGGCTGGGCATTCCATTCAAATGGGGAACCTCATGCAGTGCAGACAGCTGTCTGGGCCTTACTCTGAGTGTCATCAGCCAGAAGCTTTAGCAATAGGAACTTGAATTCAGTAGTCCTTGCTTCAAGAGAACAGTGTTAATTATATTTTCAGCACAAAATTATTAAAAGCAGATTATGACCCATAATCTGTTAGTACATGCAATGTAAATACAATGTAAAAAGTGGTTAGTTGCAGAGAGCTGATTCTGACTCACGGTGAGCAACCCCCTGTTACTAGTAGAAATTTTCATTAGTAACCGAAAGTCCAGAATGAAAATTAAGCGCCTTCCTGTAATCTATTTAGCCACCTTCTGGGCTCCTACAGGTTCTTTGGTTGTTTCCTGTTTTTATTGTTGCTATATTTTTGTTTGCTTGAGAGTGGTATTTTCAATAAGCTTCCCAAGATAATCTGGTGTGACCAGAGATTTGGCACCCATAATTTATAGTTGAAGAGCCCTGGTGGCACTGTGGTTAAAGCACTCAACTGCTAACCCAAAGGCTGGCAGTTTGAACCCACCAGCCATTTCATGGAAGAAAGCTGCTCTGCCTCATTAAAGTTTACAGTCATGGGCAGTCCTACAGGAGTGGGAGTCAACTAAGAGCAAAGGGTTTAGGATCAAGGAAATTCAAAATTCAGTTGTGAGGGCTGAGGGTTTCCTTTTCAATGCTGACATCCAATATAAAATCACAAAATCCTGTCTTCTTTCTCCTTCCACGCCGAAACAAACCCCACCTAACCGCATAGGAAGGTAGACATTGGCAGGAAAAGGGCAGTCTGACATCGGGAGTGGAGCCCCCTGCAGAATGCAGATCCAATATGGGGAGTCAGAGCCTCCGTGGGTAGACAGGAGAAATGGTTGCAGCACGAAGGGGAGCGTGGTTATGGGGCTGGGGTAGAATTCAAAGAACTCAATATAATAAGGGGAATGGGAGCCGAGCTTCTCATTGTTGGAGAAGGCCATTACTAATATGGAAAGGAGGAAGTCTAAAATGAGACCAGGAATTAAGAATTTATGGACTTTAATATAAATAGATGCATCTGCATATGTTTATATGAGGGGGCTTCATGGTGTTCATGCAAAAGTTCCACTATCTTTTCATGCCATTTTTCCATAAATTTTTTTGGTGTGCTCTGACAAAGCAGATATATGTGTAAATTCTATTTATCCACTCAGCAATAGGTACACCTAAGGGCCCCGATCTTGGCTTTAATGCTATTTACCACTCACAGCAACCAGAATCCTTGGAGAAATGATCAATGTAAGGGTCTGGGGCAAGCCAAAAACAGGATGAGCCCTGTACATCTTGTGCCAGAAATCAGAGTGTTCAAAGAATGACGAGGACACATGTCTCAGGGGCATAGGATCCAGGATGAAGAAACTGGAGATATCTGGAGCAATTTGAGCACAGAAATAAATAATGAGAGCAATAGATTACATCTCCTTGAATAAAATCAGAGCCCACACTGAGATAAAGGAAAACAATCCAAAGTTTGATGATAGCTATTGTACCGCCCACAAAATCTTCATTAACTCAAAGCAACTGCACAGCGACAGAAGATACCACCATAACCAAGGAATCAGCATGAGCACCACTCTATTGAAACTGGATGCTGTCTGGTTGGATGCAATAAAAAGAACCTTGCACCACGTCTGTGATATTCTGTGCTTACTATCTATTATCCTCCAAACTTGGTAATGCAAGCCAGCAAACATGTATGATGTCCGTTTCCTTGAGCCAAGAACCTAGAAATGGCTTAGCTGGTTCAAAGTCTTTAAGGAAGTTGCAGTCAAGTTGTTGGCTAGGCTTAACGAGGGCAGCAGAATGTGCCTCCAATCTCTCTCACTCGGTGACAGGCCTCAGTCTCTCACTGGCTGAAGCCTTCAGGCCCTGTCAGGTGAGCTACTCACAACCTGGAAGCTGGCTTCCCCCAGAGTGAGAGAGCCAAGACCACGGGCAGAATTTAATGTTGGCAGACTCCTACTTTGTAGCCAAGTGTCAGTTTAAATATTAACTCCGTAGATAGGCCTTCCCAGCACCTACTTTCAGACACCTGATCCAATCACCCTTGCCCAGTTCCCTGGTTTGTGTTCTTCAGGGCAATTAGCCTAATACAACGCCCATTTGCCTACCCTACCACATAAGTACTGTTCAGCAGGACTGTGTCGCAACTGTGCTCTACTGTCTCCCCACCGCCTAGAACGGTGCCTGACGGACAAGAATCAGCTCCCACGCGGGGCCCTTCCAGGTGTAGGGCTGTGGCTGATTAGGCTCTCAATTTGATTTCCTGAACAGTCGGAGGCTAAAGGCTCTGAGGAAATGATCTCTAAGACCTTCCAGTTCTCACATGTCAATTGGGGGCCCACTTGAAGGTGGCTAACAGCTACAACACCTCCATCATGCTCAAGTGCGCACAAGCACACACATGCAAATGAGTCCTTCTGAAAACCCTATCGGCCCCTCTCCACTGCTGTCTGAATGCACCTTGGAGATTCCAGGGGCCCTTGTAGACGGCCCGGGAAGGAAGCGGAACATGAAGAAATCAGGTGATGCCGATTGTGCTGTTAACGATGAGAAACTGGGAAGCACACATCCAAGGTTCCAGATGTGAAAATAAAGATGAAAGACCCAAAGGAAATAATAAACTTAAGAGAAATCCATTAAATTTAATTAGATCATGATTTATCAACAACTGACGTGTGACTTGTTAGAAAGTGAAAACGCCCCGAAAGACTGTTAAAACGGCTCAAACAAGCAAAAGTCCTACCTCTGGGCCATGAGGGATAACCATAGAAAGAGGGTGTGGAACAGAGCTCCTGGGTCTGAGAAGCTTCACATACAACCATGTAATTGCACCAGAAAGACACCTAAGAATTATTTTTTTTAAATCTGATATACATTTAGTGATGCTCTTGAATAGTATCGTTTCTTATATTTCTTCATATGAGCATACAGAAACTGAGTAATGATATTAAAATATCAAACATGGAGCACTACGTCTAGAACATTAAGAGGGGCCTGTGCAGAACACAATTAAGACTTAATGGCGTTTGTACTTTATTTGAAAAATTGTGTGTAAAAGCCCCAGGGGATTCTGAGTCACACAGAGGATCGTATAACTACATTTAAATATGAAATCGAAAGACTTTTTTTCTTTTGTGTTTCAACCAGAAATGTATCTCAACTGAACAGACTTCTGTCCTATGCGCACAGAGGACAGGAGCCGTGTGTATGTCCTGCCTGGGTACACGTCTTCACGGGGCAGAAGGGAAAGTTATGCGGAAGCCATGGCCCACTAAAATCCATCTGCCCAAAAGCATCATGCCCACCTTCCCTACACCAAACTGGTGACCACTTGGTAAATTCACAAAATTATAATAGGCAAAACCATTACAAAATGTAATTCCTGAGCAAGGATGGATTACCCATAGGATGGATTTACCAGTAATTATGTGCTTAGGGGCTTCAACCAAACCAGTTGCCAAAGCAAAGACCCACAGGACAAGTAGAGAGGACACAAGGAAATGGGAGTGTGATAGTAGGAGGGCATTAAATGAAACTGACATTTTAGAAATTTTATGCACAATAAAAATCATATGGGCATACCTCATATTATTGTATATTGCACAAATTAGAGGTAGTGGCAACCTGGTGTTGTACAAGTCTACAGGCCACGCCTTTCCAACAGCACACGCTCACGACGTGGCTCCGTCACATTTTGGTGATTCTCGTTAATACTTCAAACGTTTCTACGTTATTGCACTTTTAACAGATCACTGTATGTATGGAGTCAAAGTAACTTTTCTATGCACTGTGAAACCAAAAAGTTTGCATGACTCGCTTGGCCACGGGGATCTGGAATCGAAGTATGCCTGCACTTCCTTTTTGTTTGAGATTGGTCAAGAATAACCTCACATCGAGTTCTCTCCACTCAACCACATAAAAAGACACGAGGGGCAGGGGCGGGGGCGGGGTCTATAATCATTTAACTTGGTGACGCAGCTCCTATTAGGCAAAGCAAAGCAAATATGTCTTCAGCTTGAGCACACCCTTGCATTGGTATCATCCACTCTTTGGGGCTCGCTCTCGCCCCGTCAGGGATCAGCAGCGGTCCAATAAATTGTGAAGATGCAGCATCAGAAGACAGAAAGTGAGTGCCCAAGTTTCCAACTATTCCTTACACACGGAGGTCTGTGAAGGGCCTGCCAACATCGTATGGGAAATGTGCTTAACGTCCACGGCACTTTCTGCAAAAGAGGGCAGGGTGTGATTTGGACATGGAATGAGCACCGTTGTTACCCTCATGGAGGCTGATTCTGGTCATCCCCGCGGCCTCTGCCAGTGGAGGCTGGCGAAACAGGCGGTGGCGTGGTGGGAGCTGAGAGGGCAGCAAAAGTAGATGGAGAGCGAGTGAGGAGAAGGTGGGGGAGTCCTGCCCATTTGTCCTGCCTGCCCGAGCAGCGCAGCAGCCCCTGCCCCGCTGCCCGCCAGACCTAGAGGAGAGACCACAGTCAGAGGCACGGCCTCGGCATCACCTGCCTGTATTCCACCGCCGTCTAGTGACGCAAGAGTGGGGGGTTGGGATCAAAAAGAGTGGGGGGTTGGGATCTTTCGGTGGAACTAAGAAAAGGGGAGCTGCCTTCCTTTCGGACCAAACCAAACAACCCCATGGTGCCCCAGGCATGGATGCCGTCAAACACGGTCTGAACGGACATTGGTGACACATAAGTGTTTTCCAGCTCCCGGGGAAGTGCTATTTCTTTTGACTATCTCAGATAGGAAGAACAAAATTATACGTTCCAAATGATTTTTTCACTAGTTTTCAAATATAAATTTTTGTGTTAAGATTCAAATTCGAATGTAAATTTCACTTTATAAATTTGACTTGCTTCACACCTTTAAAACAATTCAATTATTCGAACTGATTTGCTGTAGTGGAACCAAATTATTACAGAGTAACATAATGTTATATCCAGGTAAAAATGAAACAGCTACCACTAAGTGGAGCGTAAAATCAAAAGTCATGGAAGCGAAAAAGAAAAGGATTTGTGAATCTTTACAAACAATTCCAAAATTCGCTTCTTTTTAAAACCGTAATGACTCAGAAATGATTTCTCCCAGCGAACACTGGGATTTAATGGATGCAAATCTTTGATCTGGTCCCACTTGGTGAAAGTCCTAACAACAATATGGATATAGTCGTCCTCCTTATCTGTGAAGCAAACAGTCCAAGACCCTAGCACATGCTTGAAACTGTGACAGTACTCAGCCTTACATATGTGTACTGTTTATGCATAATGTTCTCCTATACATACAAACAACAGGCGCTCAGGGTGCCCCAGGCAGGCAGTGCCCACCTGTTGTATATCACCAGGGCACAGCACACCCACTCACCCGACGGTGTTTCCAGGCTTGCACCCAGTGGAGCAGGAAGAAGCTGGTACCAGGGGGGAGGAAAGTGGTGTGAGGTTGCACCATGGTACTCAGAATCATGTGTAATTTAAATATTTTCAGACTGCAGTTGACTAAAGGTAATTGAAACAGTAGACTGTGGAACCAAGGGTAAGGGGGAGGGGACCCACCTGACAGAATTTACTCCAAATTCTACATCCATTCCTTGCTGTAGTAAAAAAAAATTGATAATGGTGTAGACAATAAAACCATTTTAGAATCTTAAATTGTTGTATCTTCAGACCCCATAGATAACACAAATACAAGCTCCTGCTTTGTGAAATAATTTTTATCCAATGATGTAAATTATTGGCTCAAAAGAGGGCCAAGTGATTGTCCCGTCACAGTAGGCCATGTCAAACTTTCCATGTCAAACTTTCTGGATAGGAAACAAACAAGATTGTGTAGCAAATATATTTCCGGGGTGTGAAGTTAATGGTGAAAATTTTAAGAAGGAGTAGCTACTTTATATCCCCCAACAGTCAGTACTCTACCTTGTTTTGTTTGTAAACTACTCAGTTCTAAGTCACTCGAGTCTTGATTTGCTATGGACGGATTTAGCAATTGGTGCAACTTGAATTTGATTGATAAACATGAAAAGAGTTCAATTCACAGAGATAGTATGCTATCATATATAAATTGAAGATGTGGCTTTGGCTTGCCTCATATACTAGACACACAAATTAATTAAGAGCATGAGTAGTAGGAAGCCATTGTGCAATGTGCTGCTGTCATGAGTATATTGCTGAAAGCAGCTTCCCTTTTTGAGGATGATCTTTTTGTGGGGGTTGACTTGAACTTCTCACATCTCAACATGATAATACAGTTAAAGGTAACCCATCATATATGTCAAGCATTGTATGAAGAATGAATGTACTTCAGTTAGAAAGTTTGAGCAATTTTTTTCAGTAAAATAAGTTTAGCTTGATATTTCAATTTGCTTGATATTCCTCATAAAGATCTGTTAAGCATTTTTAAAGATATCTATTTCCAACTGATGGAAAACCTATCGGACGATTTATCACATTTGCTAGCTTTAAATGGCATACTAGTGAAGAATCTGCCAATCGAGCACTTATGGGAAGTTTGCAAAATGGAATTTCCAAAATGCAGAGGCCAGGTGTATGACACTGCTGCCACTATGTCAGCACTTTATAAAGGTATGTAATAGAGAATTTTGGAGCATTTTCATAATGTGCTTGCACATTCATGCAATCTTATAGGAATCTTACAGGACACAGTAGATTGTTATCTGGAAGAAAAATTCATTTTCCTTTCCTCCTGCTCAGTTACTGTACACATTTTTTGCTCCCTCTAGTCACCGATGGGCAGTTCTCAAACATTTTAGGCAAAGATCTAATATTAAAATGCCTTTCTAATACACATTGGGAAGCACATGGTGTAGCAATGAATACAATCCTGACCTCAGACATTCAGATTCTAGATGCCTAGAAGATACTGTGAAAAGATAGACACAAAAATGAGGCATCAAAAGAAAAACTGGAAACATTGCCAACAAAACGCAAACACTAAAGTATACATTGGCGTTGGTTATGTGGCACAATATATTGCAGCATGTTCATCAGTGGAGGCAAGCTCTCCAAATTTCAGAGGCTCGTGTAATGAAAGACTTGTCAGTAATACAGTACTTACATAATTTAAGTTTTTGAAAACAACAAAACAAGTATATCAAATATTGATAATCAAGCAGTTCACCATCACGGAAGTATTAGAGGAAAACAAATAAAAGGGCAGAGTGATTCAAAAGTATCGTTGTGCGCGCGCTCTATTCACATAACTACATCCCATAAGATGATGGAGTAGTACCTTGCTTTAAAAAGAAGGGTGAAATTGTATGCCATTCTTTCAAACACATTTTCCTTCTTAAACAATGTGGATGTATCTGATGAAGTACACCCACATTGATGGTGCCCAAGAAATCAGTGTAGGTTTACCCTGAAGATCGAAGTGTAAACCTATTGAGAGAACTACAACAATTTCATTCTTAAATGAGAATTACATTCACACGTTCAGGAAAGACAAATCTGACTCAGATAGGCAGCCATGATTCCATACTAGAAGATACCATATATAATCGAAACTATACGGTCAAACACAACACGTGTCTCCCAAAGATGAAATTTCTTTAGGCATCTCCCGAATGTGAATGATCACAAACTGCAAAACAAACCCTTACTTTCATCCCTAAGAGATTCAAGATGACAACAATGATTGAAGGAAGACTGGATTGCTGATCCTTGTTAGGTACGGGAGTAGTCGATACTGTTCAGCAGTCTAATTGTAACAAACTCAGCGAAGACTTTGTAAGAGCAGGGAATAAAAAGAAATGTTTTTTAATTAGAACACGCTAGAGATGAAAGGTCTAAGAATAAAGTATAGTAATTTGTTGCAATGTCTGTTTTCTGATGCTTACATTTTATTTTATGAAATCTTTTGGCTTGTTCATTTATAATGATAGCATTTAGTATAAAATAAGCAACAAAACGGAAGTTAAAGCTGGAATGGTAAAAGTCAAGTTTTTGTTGTAGGGGATCAATAGAATTCTATATTGATTGTTGAAACAATCATTTTTAAAGCATTTTGAAAGCTAACTTCACCGACTCATTTACTTTGTTGTAGAATATGTGGAACATTCTCTTGATAGAAAATATGCTCTATGGTAAAACTCTTAGTGCCCAGTATCAACGAAAAAATTTATAATCCAGCTCATCTCATGCTGCTAAAATACATATGCCACTTTTGTATTCCGTTGCTAATATTATAGTCACATTTAAAAATAAGTTCTATCAAGGATAGCCATGACACATAAACACATGTATATCCAATGCTATATCCTGTTTGGACATACGAGTAAGCAGAGGTTAGGGGACCGCAGATTGCCATTGTTTGGGGCCTCACATGCCTTAATCCAGCTCTGATCCCCAGCTAAGAACACCAAAGAGTCACACCCCTCACCCGGCCACATCACAGACAGATCTGCTCCTTCAGGATTAAGCTTGCCTGCTCATGTAAACACCACGCGTTCTCTGGGCTAAAAATATATTTTAAACCAATTCTTCTCTATCAGCAATTGAAGGATCTCTGCCCTATCCTGCCATCCTTTCATTTGACCACTTGGAAAATTTAAATGCACACATAAAAATCTATGTAATTTGAACTTCCTTACACAAATTTAAGAAATTTAACTTGTTTTCTAAATCAAGAGCAGAAAAAAACTAAATTATGGAGTCCCTTACCTAAGATCTATGATTCAGATGGCCCGCCATCACTCTAGTCCTCAAACTTCCTGCTTGTTCTGTGTTTCCTATTGTGGTCACTCGCTGCCATGTCTAGTCAACCAAGACAGAGAACTCCCACGTGCCCCCCATCCCCAATCCATCACCATGTTTTAAGATCCCACCTTTGTAAACGAATCCCTTGTCTGGGTCAACTGCCAATAGCAGTCTCGCATCACTTTCGTGTCCTAGTGTTTCCAACAGACACGTTGTTTGCTTATCTTGATGCCTCTAATCCACTCTCCATGCTATTTCCAGAGTGACCTTTCTGAAATGCAAATGTAAGTCTAACACTCTCTTGATTAAAACAAAGCTTTTGGAACAACGGTCACGCTTCCCCTCTCTGCACATTCAGCTCCTCCGGGTCTTGCTCCCTTTACTTGGGCCTCTCTTCTCCTTGTTGGCTCTCTTTGCATTCCTAGTGGCCACCCAGTTGATCCCAACTCATGGCAATGCTTCATGTGTCAAGGTTTGCAATGGCTGATTTTTAAGGAGCAGATTTTTAGGCCTTCTGGGGTGCCTCTGGGTAGACGCAATCTTTTGGCAGCATCTGGGGGTGTTAACCATATGCACCACGCAGGGTCAATGGGCACACAGAACAACTTGAGTTCTCCAAAAGAGGTGTGCAGTCTAGAGGCTCTCCTATGCCTCCCTGTCTTCTTCAATCAGAGAAGATCACATTTACCTTGGACTCAGCCAGAGCCTAAGCATGGCCAGGAATCAGTCTTCCTGCAGCTTCCTCTGTTAACTCGGTCATATTACCTACTGCAATCACCAGCCCACTTGTCCATCACCCACTGGATGGTAAAGCCTTAGAGGCAGGACTGAAGCTCATCCCATAATGGACTGCAAGCAAGTACCTATGAGTGAGTATTCAGTATATACTTGCTGTTCAATGGCATCTGGAGTACAGAACACCTGACCTTACAGAAGAGCTATGTTCCTGGGAGAAAATCAATACCCTTTTATTGTTGAGGGTGTGCTAAGACCTCAGGGGAAACTGTGGAAGCACCATAACTGGCAGGTCTGCAGACACTAAAGTAAAGCAGCAAAGTCAATCCAACTAAAGTCAACCTCACTATCATGGGGTCTATTCTGACTCATAGTGACCCTACAGGATGAAGGATAACCGCCCCTGTGGGCTTTGGCGACTGTAAATCTTTACAAGAGTACAAAGACTCCTTTTCTGTCGAGGAGTTGCTGGTGGTTTCAAACTGCTGACCTTACGGTTAGCAGTCCAACACATATTCCACTATGCCACCGGGTCAGCGAAGCCAGTAAAAGAAAAATAACTAGAGGGAGTGTGGTGAGATTAGCACCGTCATCCCTTGCTGGTGGGGCTGTGTAACAGTACAAAGTGGATAGCAACATGGCACTTCCGGAGACAATTTGGAATGGAAATACCATATGACCCAGACACCCCGCTCCTCAGTACACACCCTAAAGAAATAAGAACCATAGCATGAACAGATAGATGCACATGCCTGTTCATTGACGCTCTACTCACAGTACCAAGAAAATAGAGAAAACCTAAATGTCCCTAGGTGGAAGAATGGATAAGTAAACTATGACACATAAACACAATGCAATACTACCTTAGAGAATAACCATGCATCTGTAAAAAATGCTTCATGACACGGAAGAACCCGAAGGACATGATGCTGCGTGAAATTACTCGATCACAAAAGGACAAATATTGTACGAGACCCGTGTAATCTAAAATAAAAATTTAAAAAAGGGTTTCACACTAAAAGAAACAGATGCTAATGGTTGCTAGAGGTGGGAGCGGGGAGGGGAGGTCATAGGCTAAGGGTAGATAGGTGCTACCTTGGGGGAAGGGGAAACAATATTCAACAAGAGGCAGATGGGCAAATGGATGGAAACAGGGCAAGGCATTGGGAGGCTTAAAGACTTGTTGACTATAAAACCGATGATCTGCTCTGTAAACCTGCACCTGATTCACACACACACACACACAGTTAAAAAGGAAAGAATGTCTGTTTGATGGTCTTCTCCTTTGTAAACTTTCAGCTGCCGTATCCTGCTCCTGTTTCCCTCATTCCAGCTCCCAATTCACTCGTACTCTACGTGTGTTTTCCAAGCCTGCCCTTATTTTACTCCTACAATGGATATCTAAGGGAGTCCTGGTGGTGTAGTGGTTACAAGTTGGACTGCGAGCCACAAGGTTAGCAGTTTGAAACCACCCCCTGCTCTGAGGGAGAAAGATGGGGCTTTTCTCCCCTTAACAGTCCCAGTCTCAGAACCTCACCGGGACAGCTCTACCCTCTCCTATGTAAGGTTGCCAGAAGTCAGCATCTACTCGACGGCAGTGAGTTTGGCTTTGGTTGGATATCTCTGAGGGCTTCAGAAAGTTCATAGAAAAACTCCATTACCTTTTCATTCCGTTTCCCACAATCGTTCTGAAGCTCCCTAGTACCACAACACATCTTCTCTTCCTGAGCTCGTCTCTCTTTTTTAATGATCCCCGAGAGAAATCACTCACACATACTTTCACTTATTCAACAAGCCTTTACTAGTGCTTGCTTACAGGCCAACAAGTGTAAAGAATGCTTAACTTCGTGTGGTTATAAAAAAAGGTGTATTCAAATAAGCCCTAGTGGTGACTGTCACCGACGGCCTGAATACAAAAGGTATGTTGTCTGGAAGACCAGTACACCCGGCTATGCCGAGGTGCAGAGAGCAATTTCATGAACCAGGTGTCGCCATGCCACGGGCCATGCTCCGCACCACTTTCCATCCAATGGAGTTCCGTTCCACTCCACTCCTTTGTTTAGAGCACTGCTAAATTCATTGCATGGGTCAGTTCTTCTTGAAGCGATTGAACTATGGGCTGATCCGATATATGTATTAACTCCCAATGAAATCATTTTTAAAAGGGAAAGAAAAAAAAAGAGTCAAAACTTCAAAAAACACGACACTAGAACATGACGGGAGCCCCAGTGGTGCTGTCACCACAATGTCTGTGGTTCAAACCCACCAGCCACCCCACAAGAAAAGCAGGAGGCCATCTGCTCCATGAAAGAGTGCAGCCTTGGAAACCCTGCCCAAGGTCACGGTGAGGCAAAATCTACTCGGCGGAAGTGGGGGTCAGTAGGAAAACAGAGGGAATTTCTGTCTGGAAGGAATGAGTCCATCTAGAAGCAAGAAGAAAAAAAAAAAAAGCTCAAAATCCCCTAGAGAGGATGGAGAAGGAGGCATGGGAGGGGATGGGAGACAGGGAAAGGAATGATAAAGAAGAAACGAGGAGGTATAAAAAAGTACCCATTACAAATGGAAAAGAGAAACAGGAAAAGTCGGGGTGAATGAGAAAGGAAGAAAAGGAAACACACAAAAGAGCGAGGCAGGAAGACCAACCTGATCAGTTCTGGGTGGAGGGAGGGGCCACTCTGTCACTGGCTAAGTTGCTATCCTCTACTGCCTGCCCTTGGGACTTCCCTGATTGATCATTGATCACTACTCTAGTCTTTACCCTCTGAATCCCGACTCCAGGTGTTTGGGAGAGATAAGCAGAGCTACTCATCAAAGGAGAAACAGCCTGCCGCCCAGAGACCATCTCTACAGGAGACTAGAGGGGATCACTGAAGAGGGGCCTGGCCGGGTGATGGTGGTGGTAAGTGGCATGTTGAAAAGAATACCCCCAAAAGTAAAATGAAGTTAATCATGGCCATTTTGTCATGCCCACCCATTGACATGGGAAAACCCTCTGTGTAAGAATGTCCTTTTCTGATATGTGAAATATTTTCCCCTTGCAGGAGTCCCGGGGGGATGTGAACAGTTAACTTGTTCAGCTGCTGATCTAAAGGTTGGAGGTTTGAGTCCACCCAGAGGCACCTAGAAATCGGCCATTGGAAACTCTATGGAGCGCACATGCGCGCATGCATCCTGAATTGGAATCAACTCAGTAGCAACTAGCTTGGGTTTTCAATTTCCCTTTAGCCAATGGGAATGGGCCTTCATTCTAAGATCAATAAACCCAGCCTAGAGTAAGGCTTACAGCCTAGGAAACCCAAAGAGGCAGTTCTGCTCCACAGCAGCACGCCCACCACGGTACAGCAAAGCGAGCCCACTCCACCCCAGGAGCGCACACTAAATGCTGACTGGCCTCCCTCTGATCACCACCTTCCGGGTCATCAGCTTAGGATGAGATGTACTTAATAAATAAATTCCACCTCTGGACCCCAAACAGTAGACACGTATATGGCTTGAGTTCTATTTCAGTTCATCCTGAGTTGGGAGCCTCCCAAGTTTAAAAAGTATATATTCATGTATACTAAACTTCATGTGTTATATTGTGAGCCTTCTCTGAGAGAAACATGTTCAGTGTCTGAGACATCTTCCTGGAATGGGTGAGCCACAGAATTACAGGCACTGATAATGTCTGTGTTTATGTTCTTTTTGTAACCCAGTGCTGATTGGCATTTGTTGCTCTGCTTTCAAATGCTCGGAGAGCTGGTAGGAGGGTGAGCCTCAAACGAGGACACGCTGGTCCTGCACCAGTACCGTGAATCACCAACACTAACACCCTACCTTCCCAGACGCAATTCCTTCCACGCTGGTCCTTCTGACCCTGACCTTGGCCATGGGTACGAGTAGACATGGTAAGGCAGGATAGAGAAGAAAATGCTGGAAAGTTGGCGTGCTCACGCTCTTCACTTAGAAGGCAGTAAGGAAACAAAAGAACGTGAGAGGACAGAGGGCTTCCTGGCAGGAAAGCCAACAGCAGAAGAGCTCATCCTGTGCTCCACGATGGGGCCAGCAAAGGAGCAAACTGACTGCGGAAGGGGACTGAAAGCCATCAGGATCTGAGTGAGGTGGGTTTCTAAGGATGCTCAGGGGGCCTCCCCAGCCCCAGACAGTGCTAGGGGGGGAGGGGCTGGTGGCGGGGCGTGGTACAGGATATTTCAGCGAATACTTATTGAGTACTCTTTTTAAGGCAGTGAGCCAACCGGCTGCAGCAGGCACCAAAGCGGGCTGCTCTGTAGAAGCGTTATAGCTTAGGGATAGCAACTGCCCTGCCTGGCAAGAGCACTGTGCTAAGGATGGCTACTGAGTCTCTGTGCCATGTTACCAAACCAGTCCACTCAAGACTGCTTCCCAGCCGCCCTAAGGGTCTAAGGGCTGAGTACTGGGGAAGAGTACCCTCTGGGGACCAGGCAAGCTTTCGTCCCATTGCACTGGGGCCGCGATGAGTGGGAACCACTCGATGGCTCCTGACAACAACAAGAAGATCCTCTCTTTAAACATTAAAAGAAGAAACAACCGAGCAGGAACCTTCAGCCTGCACTCAGAGACGCGTACGGCTTGAGTGCGTGTCCGAGGACCAACATGAGGGCTGTTAATGATAAAAACCCAGTACTTCGACCTCAGTGGCTACAGAAGCAGCTGGCAATACTGGGCACTTAGAGGTTGGTGATGGAGGGTTCTGACTCGGAAGCCAGTCTACCTGGGTTTGCATCTCAGCTCCTCCACTTGCTAGCAGTGTGACTTTAGGCTCAATAGGTAATTATTCTGCGCTTCAGTTTCTCCTTCAGTAACATGGAGATGACAGTAATATCTACTTGCGAAGGTTACTGGGAGATGCGAGTCCATACAGGTGAAGGTACGGAGAAGCTTTGGTGGGGAGGCAGTTAAGTGCTTGGTCGCTTACAGTTAGTTTAAAACCCTCAGAAGCTCCGTGAGAGAAAGATCTGGTAACCCGCTCCTGAAAAGATTACAGCTGAGGAAACCCTGTGATGAGGTTCTACTCATCCAACAACGACAACAACGAGGGGCATAGACGAGGGCTCCCCCCACCCAAGGCCAAGAGCACAGGAAATGCTGGCTGGCGTCATTCCGCTGAGCTTCACCTAGGAAGGTCATCACTGCTCAAGGTGCGTGAGCTCAAGGGAGGGTCTCGTTCGGACAACAGAGGGTGCTGGGTGTTTGGGCTGACAGTCTACTACTCCTGCAAGACCTTGAGTGGAAGTGTCCAGCACCCCAACCCCCACCAGCGCCCAGGTGTCTGTTCCCCACCCCACTGGCAACTTTGGGAGCCTCCGCTCCACTGGCTCCTTCACAGTTAATTATTGTCAGGTTTTTGTTTGTTTTCCATGTTATTTTATATGCCTCATACTTAGAAAAGGAAATTTAAAATCAAAATTTCAAGAGAAATTGGGTGGATTATACACTATTCATAGACGGGCCGATATATGTATATATCAAACCAACCCAAACGTCATAACAGCATCGATTCTGACTCACAACAACTCTCTAGAAGGTTTCTGAGGTTGGAAACATTTACCGGAGGAGACAGCCGCATCTTCCTCCCATCAGAACTGCTGGTGGGTTAGAACCCTGATCTTAGCAGCCCAATTCCTAACCCACGGGACTTGCAGGGCTCCTTTAGCTATCGCTCCCTCACTCCCTGCCATCGAGCGGATTTCTGACTCACAGAGACTAGTAGAACCTAGTAGAACTGCTCTTTGGGGTTCTGAGTCTGTAAAACTTGGAGCAGAAAGCTTCACCTTTCTCCCAACGTGGGTTCAAAGTGCTGACCTTTCTGGTTAGCAGCCCAATATATTACCCACTGTGCCACTGGGGCTCCTTTAAAACCAAACCAAGTTCATTGCCATCCAGTGGATTCTGACTCAGAGTGACCCTACAGGGCAAGATAGAAATGCCCCTGGGTTTCTAAGACTGTTTACGGGAGGAGAAAGCTACTTAAAATGGGCTTATTACCATTTTAATATACAACAGAATTTAAAACAAGATAAAAATTTTTAAAATCTCTTATCAATGCAAATGAGGAGGGTTGGAGTGGAGTCCCAGGGCCCATCTGTAGACCATTGGACAGAAGGGTCACATGGAAGGGTGCAGCACAGCACCGATGGAACACACAACATTCCTCTAGTTCTTTAATGCTTCCTCCTCGCCCAACTTTCATGACCCAGTTCTACCTTACAAATCTGGCTACACAAGAGCATGTACATTGGTATAGATAAGAGCTCTTAATGATGAGGGCAGCAAATGTACAAGAGGGTTTGACACATTGGATGGATATATGGATTGTGATAAGAGTTGTACGAGCCCCCAATAAAATGATTTTTTTTAAAAAGAGCTCTTGACATATTGAATCTAGGACACATAAACCCCTCAGCTACGGTAATGGGAGTAGTGATACCATGAGGGTAGGGGGCAGGTGGGGATAGAAGGGAGAAAAGGGAGAAACCGATCACAATGATCAACATATAAACACACACACACACACACACACACACACACACACACACACCTGACGGGGATGAGCAACAGAAACATGGATGAAGGGAGACAGCAGACAGCATAGGAT
>NW_022107431.1:40094622-40117916 GCF_000313985.2 Echinops telfairi | reverse complement strand
ACACACACACACACACACACACACACACACACACACACCTGACGGGGATGAGCAACAGAAACATGGATGAAGGGAGACAGCAGACAGCATAGGATACAAAAATAACAGTAATTTATGATTGATCAAGGGTTCACGAGGGTGGTAGGGTGGAACAAAAAAGGAGCTGATATGAAAGGTTCAAGTAGAAAGAAATGTTTTGAAAATGATGATGGCAACATAGGTACAAATATGCTTGATACAACTGATGTATGGATTGTTATAAGAGTCCCCGATAAAATGATTAACTAAGAATCTCAAAAAAAACAAATTCCTCTTGATTTGGGCATAGCTTTAGTCATCTAAAAATGAACAGTTGACATTTTAAGAACCAGGTTACAGAGTTCCAATTTAAAACACATACACCCTCACACACCCTCACAGGGAGACACATTCTCCCGGGTGGTTGCCATGACAACATAAGGTCAAGCCTACCAAGCTCTTTGTTATCCTGCTGAAGAGGTGATGCAAACACACACTCATGCTAGATGCTTTACTAATAAGTGGAAAAGCTTAAATGATTTTTTAGATCCACGTGGTTTTCATCTGGCCCAGGGCTCAGAAAAGCAAATACGAAATAGTATAGGAAAATAATAACTGGAAGATCCAGGACAGTTCAAAGCAGACACAATATTGAAGTACACAAGGGAAAATAATTTTTTTATGCTACTTTGTGTGTTACCTTCACTTCATGGAAGTTCTCTTGTTAGAAGCTGCACTATAATATTTTAATAGTGCAATATAACTTGGATAATATAATCTGAGTCTCCTCTTTTTAATGAACATATTTTAAATTTTTCCTTGTTTGTCTACATCCATTTCAATTCATTTGGGAGCACACACTACCACATGCCAGTGATTCCTAAGAACAGAAAAACAACAAACAAACAAACCTCAACACCATCAAGTCAATCCCCACTCATAGTGACCCTATAGGACAGGGTAGAACTGACCCTGTGGGTTTCCAGGACTGTAACTCTTCACTGGAGTTGAAAGCCTCGTCTTTCTCCCAAGAATTGGCTGGTGGTTTCAAACTGTTGACCTAACAGTTAACAGCCCAAGTCATAACCACTGTGCCACCAGGGCTCACAAGGACCAAAAAAAGCATTTCCAAATTAATAGTTTATGTGCCAAGGGGCGGGGAGCAGGGAGAGGGAAGGGGAAGAGGGGGCTGTGATAAAGCATGGTTTAGTATTTCTTTCACTTTGTCTTGATGTCCCTTGAAGGTTTCTCTTTCTCTGCTCCTAGCTATGCGACCCAGCCCCCCATCAAGAGTCAGCTGTCAACCAGTTCGCCAGCATCTCTTTCTGGGTGGGCTCAGCTTTAACCCATAGCTTTAAATACCATCGGGATGCATTTACATCTCCAGACTGGGCTGTCCTATGACTTCCCAGAGCAGATGATCCAAGTGCCTTCTAAACAACTCCACTTTGATGTTACTTCAAAGACAACTCCACTCCTTCTACAGTGCTCCTTACTCAGTAAATGGCAGCTATGAATGGTACTCAGTCAGTACCTTTTGGCTGAACCAACCAAGCCTGTTACATAAACCAAACCCTTAAGGGTCACCCTTAATAACTCACTCCTCTCTCTCCAGAATGAGTCAGTAGCCAAGTCATATGTCTTTTTTACCTATTTTATTTTACTATTTTTTCTATTTTACTCTTGCACAGATCTCCAGCCGAGTTCATCATCAGTGTCCTCACACCACTACTCTAACTCACTGTCATTAAGTAGACACTGACTCATGGTTGATAGGGCAGGTAGAACAGCCCCAGTAGGTTTCCAAGGCTGTAACCCTTTATAGGAGTAGAGTCTCATCTTTCTCCTGAAAAGCAGCTGGAGGTTTTGAACAGCTGACCATGTGGTTAGCAGCTCAACGCATAACCCAGTACGCCACCGGGCCTCCAACTCCTCCCTACGGTGCCAATCTTTGCCAGGATTACAGTCACAACGTCCTAACTGGCCATCAGGAACTGTGCAGATGCAGTATACGGGAGAGTTAGGCAACTTGTCCCTGTCGGAGAGTTTATTGACCAAGCAGATAAAACTGCTTGAGAAAAGCAACTGTCTACTACGCACCAGGCACCAATCTAGAAGCCTCATAAATACTTGTGTGATGTCCATAATGACCCACTTTACACAATAAAGTCAACTTGGCATGTGGCATTTCGGAGCCTCTTCTGGCCACATCTTTGCTCTGCTTCTTCCCCACCCACCGAGGATGTTGTTGATCACCATCTGTTAAGACCTGTGTGCAGACACTATGCTCACCGATTTGAACACATGCTCCATTCAAGGTTCACAACCCTTCTATAATTTGGGGACTGGTGTCCCATTTTGCACATGAGGAAACTGTACTTACTTGTTCAAGATAAAAAACACAATACAGAAACCCAGGAGGTGGTAGAGCTGTGATTCAGGCTTGGAGCCTACGTCTTTTCATTGAGGAATTGTTTAACTTACAGCAAGTTATCTGAACTGGTGGGGACCTAAAGTTAGGAAAGACAGGGCCATCCCTGTCATAAAGGGTGTGGAACTGGAGGAGCCTGCCTCCAGCATCAGAGCCCTTGATGATGAATCTGTCTCTCCCCAGTGAAGGGCAGAGTTCAGGGAGCAAGCACCACCAACTCCCTCGGAGAGGTTCCATTCTGTCCTAGGGGGTCACTGAGAGTCCGAAGCACCTCCACGGCAGTGGGTGGGTGACTTGGTACTTACAGTTTTATCACTCCGTCTGAGCACTGGACACAGTGCTTTTGGCCGCTCTTGTCTTGTTTATGTTGGCTCTGCCCCAGCTGAACAAATCTACAAACGACAGTGCATACAAGGAGGTAAGCGACCGAAGATGCTATTTGCAATACATTCACTGGATTCTAGAAAAGGGTAAGAGCTTCCAGATGACAGTGGTGAGCTTATTTCAGAAAGGCACAATTGACAATCACAAGCTGTCCAAGAAGCAGGGGATCTGTGACTGGCTGGATCTTTTTGTGCGCTTAATCTAAAAGGGGAGGGATAAGAATATCTTTTCCATCTACTTCAAGGTTGTTTAGAGTTCAAATAAAATCGTACACATGGAAGCACTGGGTCAAGTGTTGAATGAGAGGAGGTGGTCGTGTTCTTCAGAGCACCGAACACAGAATCGTATTCCAGGGCCTGAATCCCCTTCTCCCTTGCTGCGATCCCTCCCTTCCCCACCTCCCCTTGTCCTAGGGGTGCTGTGGTGAATGCGGCTGTGGCCTCGCTGCTGCCCTTACTTCATCAGAAGGGAGAACTACACGTGGGCCTTAGAGACATCCTGGAGCCAGAAGTTGCCAGGTGAATAGCAGGCTTCATCTTAGGGGAGGCTACCTTTCACTTCACCTGAGCCGACGTTTCGGACCTGGACTTGTATGGGCATATTCTCTGCGATGTGAAAACTCAAGTATCCAGTCATCTGTGGCTGCTGTTGTCAGCTGTTGTTGAGGCAGCCCCTGACTGAAGGGGAGCCCACACACTAAGCTCACTGCCTCAAGTCGATTCTGACTCCTGTGCGCCTGTGAAATGAGCCTGTGTCCAGTGAAACAACATCTTGCCTGGTCCTTCCTCATCCCCGTGATGGATTGTGGCTTGGACTGATGTGATTCATAAGGCTGTCAAACAACTGATTTTTGGAAGGAGATCACCAGGCCTTTCTTCCTAGTCTGTTTTAGTCCAGAAGCTTTGATGAGAGCAGTTCAGCATCATAGCAACAGCAGCTTCCACTGACAGAGGAGAGTTGACTGCACGTGAGGTGTGCTGGCTGAGGATCTTGCATGGAAGGTGAGAATTCTGCTACCGAACCACCAGTGTCCCCATCCGTCACTAAAAACTCAGTCAGTTGCATGCTAATTCCACCTCACTGTGTATGCAGAGAACTACAACATCTCAATCCCATAGGTTTTCAAAAATTGTGCCTGTATTCCAGAAGGTTTTAAGGCAGCGTGTCCAACTGCTCTTCTAAGATACTTTGGAGTGAGTTTAACCCAGGGTTTTGAACTGATTAGAAATGTTTCTGTCATGCCTGACAGAGAGTCCGTGTTGCATCGCACCCAAATCTTCTTCTTTTGACCTGAGTAGGAAACAGGCAGGGGTGCCCTACTCAAAAGTGGGCAGCCCTACATATTCGAAGTGGTACCACTGGCCACCATCTTTGAGTGGGGCCCTGCTGCTTATTTTCCACTCAGATCAAAATCACATCCACCATGGATTTGGTTGCTATGTAACCCCATGCTCCGTTGGCCATGTTTAAATCATTTTGAACCAGTTCTAAGCCCTGCTTCAGATCGCCAACTTTTCTCTTAGTAGTCAAGCACTTCCCTGTTCATCCCACCCAGCGATTCTCTCTCTCATTGACCCCACGGAAGTCATTCTTTCCGACCTTGTTGCTCATAAAGCCCATTTCAACCACTAAAGGGTTTCCGAGAGGGGTGATGAATGAGTAACTGTGTGTCTGTGTGCCCAGGAGTGAGAAGGCTGTCGCTGGGTTCTGGAGGACTACATTTGCTTCTAGACAGCTCTGTATTCTGGGACTGTTTACTTCTGGTAAGACAGCAAGGCACATTCATAAGGGTGAAGGCTATAAAGGTGGCTCTAGCAGTCAAGACATGCTGTGTGCTTTCTCTTTTAGGTATTATAGAGCTCTGATTAGTTTGAAGTGAAAAGCTAACAAGACCCAGTTCTATGGATTCTACAAATGAAATACCATCTATTCCAGCCCCACCCCCACCACCCAAACCACTTCTTTATGCTACATCATTTATAAAAGATAAACATATGTAAATTAAGGGGAACTATGCCCTTGTGGTGGTGGTGGTGGTGGTGAAGTGTTGGACGGCTAACCACAAGGTTAGTGGTTCAAACCCACTAGCCACTACAAGGGAGAAAGATGAGGCTGTCTGCTCCGATGGAGATTCAAAGCCTCGGAAACCCTATATAGAGTTGCTGTGAGTCAGAGTAGGGCCCTGGTGGCACAGTGGTTAAGTGCTCAGCTGATAATCCAAAGATTGGTAGTCTGCACTAGCAGACACGCTCTATGGGAGAAACATGTGGCAAAGACAACAGGCTTGGAAACCCTGTGGGGCTGCTCCACTCTGTCCTATAGGGCAGCTAGGAGTTGAAACCGACTTGATGGCAGTGGGCTGACTTGGGGCCTTTTGGTGGCTCCCCTCTACCCAGCTATGTCGCTCTGATTAAGGCCTGTACCATGCTGAGTTGGCATCCTTAGATCATGGCATTCTTATTCTTTCTCAGCTGTCGCTCCCACAAGCATCTCTGAGCTACAATGAATGTATTGTCTTCCATCTTCACTATACTAGACTGATATTGTAAAAAGGCACCTTGACCCTGAGGATTTGCTAATGCAGGAATCACTGAATCTGTACTTCAGTTTTCAGCTTATATATCTGCACTAAATATGTATGCATCATATGATTTCATCTCAGATAACAGGCCCTTTAGCTCAGAATAGGAATCAATGTTTTTGAATCTGACCTTCTAAATGGTGCTAGCATGTTTCAAGTAGAATTCATTTCTTTCTGAATTATTGATCATTCTTATTTTTAACAGTCACATTAGATACAAGTCACCGTCACAATAAATTGCATTGCCCCGTAATCTCTACATCAAAGCATCTTACCTTGAATAAATGGAGAGGTCATCTTCTGAGAGGCCATCTGAGAGGTTAATTCCATAGACGTCTTTCATAGACTGGACTACATTCTAGCATTAAACAAAAAGAGAATAAATAGGCCAGGAAAAATTTTCAGACAGCTAGCTTATTAATAATTTCCAAAGATAAAGAAAACGAATCTATAAAAGCAATATAATTTTTCTTCAACCTATTCATGACCATCTCAGTTACTGGTCAAAAAAACACAACTTTCTATTTCCACTACAAGTAGCTTATTTTAAGGTTAAAATCCCCTGTTAAATGATTACTAGTTGCTTTGGTATAGTGCAGGAGTTGACAGCTTTTTCTGTGAAGGGCCTGATAGCAAGTATTCTAGGTGGCGGGAGCCATACCACCTGTGCTGCAACATTTGCTTATGCTCGTATCGTGGATAGACAGTCGTCTACAAATGTCAACAGCCAGGGCTGCATTCCAGTAACACTTTATTGAAAGAAAACAAAAGCAGGCAACTGTCTGGATTTGGTCCATGGTCAGTTTGCCAACTCCTGATATAGTGGAGTGGGTGTTACATGATTACATTTTATTTGGCCCAGTGGTGATGTATTTGGCTGTAACACACAGTAAGCAGTTGGACACACCAGGCCCTCTACTCCCAGGAAGAGTTCCCTTCTTGGAAACTCGGAGGGCAGTGCTACCCTGTCCTACAGGGTGGCTGTGCGTTCTCATCAAGCCAAAGTCAGCGAGTTTGCGTTTGATCTACTTCTCAACGTCTTTTGACAAGTTCTTTAAATCAAGCTTTCCCAACGCGAGATTTGCTCTTTTCTGGCTCATTTCCCTTTTGTTTCCCCTGAGTGTGTCAGCATGTCAAAGCAAACAGGAAGAACTTTCCACGGGGGCTACTCAAACACTGGGCGGTGTAAGACCTGCATGCGCACAAAGTGAACGAGGCTACAAATGGCCACTGCTACCTCAAGAGGAGTGGCTGCTCAAAGAGGGACCGGGTTCTCGTAGACATGCTGACGTGGGAAGAAAACCAACGTTCTCCAGGGGAGCAAAAACCCCAACTTAGTTCCCAAATGTAACAATTTCCCATTTCTATGTAAATGTATTCATCCCATGCACTGGCTCCAACCCCACACATCAAAATGCGGTGAGTCCGATAACACGCCATTGTCTTGCTCTCAGTGTAAAAACAGAACCCTAAAGACACACACACACACACACACACACACACACACACACACACACCTCCATCGCTTTGGCACTGTCTCCCGTGTCAGCCATCTTCACCGGCGTGGAGCGCTGAGACACGGAGCCCTCGTCCTCCCGGTCGGTCCCTGAGTCGTCCTCTGAGCTGCTGGACACAGCCTCCTCACTGGGGGGCGGCGGGGCGCTGGCGGCCGTCTTGCGCTGTAACACAGCTTCTTCTCTGTTGCTTTTGTTTCTTCGAGAGAGAAACCATGACCGTGGAGCAGATTTCAATTGAGCCCTCAGCTCTCCCAGTTTAATAGGATTCTGTCCAGAAGCCTTGTCTCAGAAACACAAGAAAATTGACTAGAATTGGCTAATTTCTGGGTTTAACGTGGGCTAAAGGGCTTCAGACTTGTATGTCACCAAATGCACGTAGGTACCTTCTGACTTTGAGCTCGGTGAGGAATTCAGAAAATAAACTTAATGTACTTGCAGAATGCATACAAGTCTTCTTACCATTTGGCGACAGTTTTCCTTTGATCGAAATGTTCATAATGGTAGCTGGGCACTATCCAGAAAATATTGTTTCTTAATTCAGGAAGTACCTTATAGCACTACTTTTAATTTTGTGAAGAATGCATAATATTAATTTAAAGACTCCTCTATAAAGGTACTTCAAAAAGTTCGTGGGAAACAGTCCATTTGCTTTTAATTCCATTTTTTCCACAAACTTTTGAAGCTCCTTCATATAAGGGGCTAAAAAAACACCACAATATTCTGAAATGTTCTAGGAAAAAAAATTCAATGCTACTTGACTGTAGGCTCAGAGTTTGAGAAAACATTAGCTTCTGATCATCTATCACTAGGAAATTAAAGTTGAGTTAGAAATTAAATTAGAGTTACTGGGCTATATAAATTAATGTAGGTACTCATTTACTTATCCCTTGAATTCTAAATCTCATGTGGTGTTCCCTTTTTTAAAATTCTCTTTAGCATTTAGCCCAAGGCTTAGCATGCCATAGCTACCTAGCTGCTTCATGTTTTAGCCACTGAAATGATGTATCTGGGAAATATTAATACAAGAAGGCTTCCAAAAGATTCTGGAGAAATGGAGTTAAATGTTTCTGGAAAAAATGGAATGGAATTTTTCATAGGCTTTTTGAAGCCCCGTCATATATACCATTGCATGATGAGTAGCTATAATCCAACTGGGATCACTTACCTCCTCACCAGTACAATCCAAACTCCCTATCTACAGACCGACTCTCCTTCTGGTTAGAGTCTAGGAGGAATCTTATCAGAATTAGGTACTGACAGGGACACTTTTGCTAAAACATAACACATTCCAGTCCAATTTCTAAGCCCGAAGATGCCAGCACAGCTGGTCCCCTTGCCTGTATTTCTGTGTATAAGACGACTGTCATACAAGAAGTAGTCTGTCTTACAGCAAAAACCTTCATCTGAGCATATTTGCTTTTATGTCTCTGGACCACAAAAATAAATGCAAAGACTACGGAGAGAGGGGACACAAAAAGGGAGGAGAGAGGCAGTCATTGGTGGGGCGGGGCCGGGTTGACAAGTTGTTTAAAATGGTGATTGCACAAATGATGATCGGATAAGCTCCCACCCACTTGCAATAAAATACGTAAAATAAGTCAACCCAATGGACGTATATCTCCACGGGAAGATTGCACTTCTAGAAAACACAGAGCATAACACAAACCCTGCCACCTGCCTTTATGGCATGTGTGACATGAGGGGGCTTCCAAAAGCTTGTGGGAAAAGCTCATTATCGTTGCATTCAATTTTCCCAAAAACGTTTTGAGGTCCCTTCACCCATGTCATTTACAAAGCCAAAATGCAGTGTGTGGCTGAACTTTTCGCAACGTCAGCTCTCCTGGCTGAATATGTTAGTGACCCCAATGCCCTAAACAAATTCCCTGACGGGATACAGTCAGCAGACTGTGTGACTTGATGCTGCCAGCTTCCGGTGGAAATTACATCGCCCGGACCATTACTTTGCAGGGCTTGTTGAAATCCTGGTTCATATGCAAATCTTACCCCAATACTGATTTTCCAGTCTCATCGGGTTTCCGCACAGTAAACGGGCTGGGATCGATGCCAATGGTCTTGGGCATAAAGTCCCTGGAGAAAGAAGAGGGAGAAAAAAACAAAAGCCGCTGCATGAATGGTTGCCCAACGTGCCTACGTAGATCCTCGGCGGAGGGTTGAGGGAGCTTCGAGTGCAGAGTGCACCGAAAGCCCAGGTACGAACCCCAAGTACTCCATACGGTCCGTGCTAGCAGCCTTCACTGTGAACTCCCTGTGAGTACATCTCGACTGTGTTGAATTTAAGGTGTTACTTATGGGAACAGTGCTGCTATCTGAATGTACTGTTACGACGTTTACCACCGGGCTATATATCACGATTAGTTGTCAGGTAAAATTAAACACATAAAAACCAAGGGGAAAACACAAAACTGTTCAGTTTTATGGGCAATGTTTTTAAGCTAGACCACCTAGAGAGACTGACATAGTGATCAAAAACACGGGGGACAAGTGGAAGAATCAACATCTACTTCGTTAGGCCGAGGTTCATTCATTAAGACACTGTTGGAACACTTTCCATAGAAGCCGTTTTAATTTACCCCTTACTGAGATACGCTACAACTGTCCCCTCATTACGCACGGGCTGCCTCACTATATGGCAACAAGGTAGTAAGTAGTTCCGGGACTCCTGCCGACAGGCCTCACCAACTCCCAAGGCAAACATGCTGCTCCAAGTGTGCAAATGAGTATTATGTTTTTCGAAGGAAAAGAAGGAAATCTTGTGTCAGGCTCTAAGGGGCTCCTTTAACAGTTTGAAAACATTTAGAAATGCCACTGGCTTCACTTCTCTTTCTTTCTTTCTGAACACACATATTCCGTTCATACAATAAATGTCATTCATTCATCCTTTGCTGTGTTGAAATCCTCTGGAATAATAGTTCAAGCCTCTAAACTTGAACAAGTTTAATGGAAAGTCAACCAAGGAACCACAGTTGCAAACATTCTCTGACTGTCTGAAATGCCATCAATGTTTAGTGGCTCCTGGAGAAACAAACCATAGGTTTCTATATTAAGTCTCGGTGTACATGCAAGGGGGCTTCAATATATTCATGGAGAAACAGAATGAAAAGATAATTGAGTTTTCCCATGAACTTCTTGGAGCCTCCTCGTACCACACACTAGATATCAATGCCAAAGGTAAACCTTTTAACGTAAAGCTCAAATACTGAAAAAGTTATTTGATGTGCTCAAATTTCTCATGTTGGCTCCATATTTTCCTAGAAGGTCCTGCCAAGTTCTAGAAGGGACACAGAATAATGAAATGTGTCCAAAGGTGACAGACCAGTTTGGGAGGAGTCAGGAAACATCACTGGAGCTAGGGAGGAAGGACTGAAAGATTTTCTCCCGAGGCACCATTAGGTAGCTGTGCACATGAAAGCTTAATACACGTACTGTTTGCACCTCTCAGGCATGCCAATGTAATAACAGCTCTCATTCATGAATTGTTTGCCTGTGCCAGGCACTGCATTAGGCACTTGGTACATATGTATGTGTGTGTGCATATGCACATGTATAGGAGGCTTTGAAATTTTACGGAAAAATGGAATTAAAAGATAATGTCATTTTTCTATGAACCCTTTGAAAGGCCCTTCATCTTTGTGTTTATGTGTTATACACACACACACACACACACACACACACACACACACACACACACACAAGGGAGTGCCCCCCGCAAAACAGAATTTTTTCCAAAGCTATGTATTTAATTTTTTTACAAAACAACTTTATCACCTTCAAAGTATTCTCCATTACACTCAATACATTTGTCAAATCTGCGATTCCATTTTTCAAATTCATCTGTTTGGATGACTGACTGCACCTCCCTCTTTTTTTTCTTCACCTCTTCTACATTGTCAAATTGCTGTCTTTTCATGCTCCTCTTCATTCACGGAAACAAAAAGAAGTTGCACAGGTGAGGTCAGGTGAGTAAGGTGCATGGGGCAGGAGAAGAATGATGTTTTTTTCCCAAAACTGGTGCACTGAGAGGCCTGCATGAGCAGGTGCATTGTCATGGTGGCAAAACCAGTCTCCCGCCTACCACAAATCAGGCCTTTTTTTGTCACACGCTGTTATGCAATCTTCTCAGAACTTCTAAATAGAAAGCATGATAGTTTGACCCGGTGGAACGAACTCCCAGTGCACTATGAATCAACATGTTCATTCGTTTGGGAAGTTGACAGACGTTCAGAACAAGATTTGTCTTCAATCGACATTTCACTTATTTTGAAACAAGAAAACCACTTGTACACTTGAGTTTTCCCCCTAGTGCTGTCCTTGTAATTTGTGTTCAACATCACAACTATTTCTGTAGAATTTTTCCCTGAGGAGCAAACAAAATTTCACAGCCACACATTGTTCTCTTAAATTGGCCATCACCAAAACTGAGGTTAGAGCAAAACTACTTTCATGAAAAATTTCACTGTGACCAGAGAGAACTTTCTCAGGCGATGCCACTGGGTGCACTAACTCAGAGCTAGTTGCCCAGTGCTCACCTAGCAAGGAAAGATGGGTCCTACGAAAGCTCTGCCCAGCGTGGCTTTTTTCTGTTTTTGAGGGGGTCCCCACTCATATATATACACACACAAATATCCACATGAGCGATAAAGTAAAGATCAAGAGGTTTGAATAATTTCTTAAGGTCAGTTATGCAATGGCTGATCTAAGATAACCAAGCCTTTCTAGTACCAAAGACTACGTTCATACCACTCATTGGTTTTAGTTCTCAAAATCTGTGTTCAGTTTCTAAAAATGAGTTCATTCCAAATGTTAAACTAGGACCTAGGGAAAGCAGCTTTGAACTTCTCAGTCAAAAGGAATGAGCTCCAGTGTGTAACAGTAGAAGGAGCTGCCTCTTGACGTGGTAGGCTTTCCATTCGCAAGAAGCCACCTGGCAGAACGGATCTCCAGTAAAATAAGACACATCGATGTAAACTAGAAAACCCAGGGCCCATAAACACTGTCTGTCTCAGTGTGCTCTCAACGTACCGTGCTGAGCTCGTCATGGCCAAGCAAAAGGTGTCATCAAAACTGCTCAACTCATGTGGCCGGAAGAACTCGTTGTGGATATCGATCTCTTCCTCATGCTTGTGAAACTTCTTCACGATTAACTTCTTCAAGTTCGCAGCACAGGTAACTACGAGAGATATGGCATGTTACTCTTCAAGCCTTTAGATTGTGCATAGCAAACGTTCATGCAACGGCAACAGCATTCACAGAGCGCACTGTGGAAGCTCTGAGCGAGGTGCAGCCCCTGCCTCTGGTCCCCACACACTTGGAACGGAGATGAGCTCCTTGCTCGGAAAACCCAACTCGGAGGGCCACACATGTGACCAGCTCTCCTGAGGCACGAGGTCACTGAAGTCTAGGGTGGGGTGGAGAGGTTATTTTCTTTCTTTCTTGATTTTGAACTTTTTGTTGTGCTTTCGGTGGAAAGTGTACAGAGCCAATCGTGTTCCATTCAACTACTGAGACATATTTTGTTTCATGACCCGTGATCCTCTCAGTGTGGCAGCACACCTCCCAGGATTCCGTGTTCCCCTTAGTCCTTTTCCCCCACCCCTTCCTGCCAGGTGAGCTGTGTTTGGGGTCAAAGGCTTTCCCTTTGGGCCCGTATGTTAGCGTGGAGCAGCAAGTTCCTCCCTGGTGGATTCCTTGATAAGCCTGTCTACTGTTTGGCGGAAAGTTGATCATGGGTTGGCCTGGTTAAACATATATAACATAATCTCTGCCTTTGCTAAGAGATATTACAGAGACTTATCTATCAACATAGCAATAAGAACACCAAGTAGTTACTTATTTCTACAAAATGTGATAAGAAAAGGATTGAATGCTTCTAGTTTATATGGGTCTACTTCCAAAACACGTGCGTATAGCAACTAAAAGTGAAACAGTGTACCTTACCTTCATCATAAGGCAGTGGTAAATATTTTATTACCTCTGGTGTCCACCAGTGAGTATAACTATGAAGAGAAAAAAAAGCATAAGATGAGCTGAAGGTAATTATTGGTTTTCTAAAATTCATTGTCCACCACTTGTCTGTCAGTTTGTCTATCAGTGCTAGCTTATGCGTTGCTGAGATGCTGGAAGCTATGCCACTGGTATTTCAAATGGCAGCAGGGTCACCCAAAGACAAAGTCAAATATTATAATGAAATGTGCACCGGCTTAGAATTAGAAGACCAAAAGGGAAGAACATACTCAGCATATCTGAAACTGAACAAAAAAATCAAGAAACATCTCAAGCCTCAAGTTATGGTCTTGAAAGATTTGATGGGCAAAATACTGACTGGTGCAGGAAGCATCAAAAAAATATCGAAAGAATAAACAGAGTCACTGTACCACAAAGAACTGGTCCACCGTCCACCATGTCAGAAGGTAGCATGAGCAAGAACCAATGGTGTTAAAGAAAGGTGTTCATGTGGCACTGAAAGCATTCATCAAAAACAAGGTTCCAGGAATTAATGAAATACCAAATGAAGTGTTTCATTAAGCTGATGAAGCAGTAGAAGTACTCACTCATTTATGCCAAGAAATTTGGAAGACAACTACTTGGACAACTGACTGGAAGAAATTTTTATTTGTGCCCATTCCAAAGAAAGGTGACCGAACAGAACGCTGAAATTATAGAACAATATCACTGATATCACATGCAAGTAAAAATTTGCTGAAGATCATCCAACAAGGGTTGCAGCCGTACATTGACAGGGAGCTGGGTTCAGAAGAGGACGTGAAACGAGGGATATCATTGCTGATGTTAGATGGATCTTGGCTCAAAGCAGAGAATACCTGAGAGATGTTTCCTTGTGTTTCATTGATTATGCAAAGGCATTCGACTGTGTGGACTATAATATACTATGGATAACCTTAAGATGAACGGGAGTTCCAGAACACTCTCTGTGCCCATGAGGAGGCAGTGTGTGAACAGAACAAGCGGGTACTGTATGGTTTAATATCAGGAAAGGTGTGTGTCGGGGTTGTGTCCTCTCACCGTGCTTGTTCAATCTGTATGCTGAGCAAATGATCGAGAAACTGGCTTATATGAAGAATGTGGTGTCAGAATTGGAGGAAGACTTATTAACAACCTGTGGTATGCAAATGACACAACCTTGCTTGCTGAAACTGAGGAGGACTTGAAGCCCTTGCTGATGAAGATGAAGGACTGCAGCCTTCAGTGTGGATTATGACTCAATGTATAGAAGACCAAAATCCTCACCACTGGACCAATAGGTAACATCATGATCAATGGCGAAAAGGTTGAAGTTGTCAAGGATTTTGTCTTGCTTGGATCTATAATCAATGCTCATGGAAGCAACAGTCAAGAGATCAGAGGCGCATTGCAACTGGGTAAATGTGCTGCACAAAACCTCTTTAGAGTGTTGAAAAACAAGGATGTTACTTTCAGGGCTAAGGTGAGCCTGACCGAAGCCAGGCCATTTTCCATGGCCGCATATGTATGTTGGCCCTTGACTAAGGAAGACTGAAGAAGAATTGAGATGTTTGAATTGCGGTGATGAAGAACAATATAACCACGGCACCGCCAGGACTCCTTTAAAAAACAGCATAGTTGTCCTTCTACTTTCTAACTGCAAATATGCACCACTTGCTTAAAGAGACCAGAGTAAAGGTAAGGAACTCCAACGGGCTGGATTTCTGCTAAAAGATTCATCACCTAAGAGCAGATGATCTGAAAGAATGGTGAGCGGCCTTCTCTCAAACGCTGAAGTTAATGTGAAATAAAACTCTGATGAAATAGATAGCCAAGGGAAATGCTCTATTAAAGTTCACGAGAGCCAAGGCGGGCAATGATGAACGCAGTGCATCGAGATCGAAAAGAATTTCTTTTTGCTCCAACAGATTTAGAAAATAAAGAGCGATGGCCAAGAAGGATGACAAGAGAATTTAATAGAAATAAAGAACTTTCTAGAAATAAAATGCTGACACTATACCCTCAAATACTTCCGGGTATGAGAAGTAGGGGAGTATTTAAATGAAGCTGGCAATAGATGGAACTGTCCCTCCAATAAGCTTGGATTGAGAGAGGATGGGGGCTGAAAATGGTGAGCAGCATTCTTGGCCAAGGAGAAGATGGATAAAAAGGAACATTGTGTCTACAGAATAAAAGGGGGAAAATGCTGTGATAACAGGAGAGGCTTCTAAAGCTCTGCTTTTGAGCAGTGAGTCTCAAAATTCAATGGACATACAAATCACTCAGGATCTAGTTAAAAGGTAGATTCAGTGGGGCTCGAGAGTCTGCATTGATGCCGCCCTCCCCGATGCTGCCGAAGAGGACGGAAAGACCACAGGAGGTAGAGGCTTTGCATGGGGAGGATTCGCTCTCGCGTCGAGCATCTATGAAGCACCCACTCTGCGTGCCAGGCCCTGCCCTAGGTGTTAGAACTGCAGTGTTGTAAGTAGTGAGAGGACCCACTGGGAGGGAGGGAGCTGATAGTAAGGAGTACAAGAATGAAGATGCTAAAATTCATTGTGGTGATGACGGCACAGCTTTTTTTAATATGTTGAAACCATGGACATGTAATTCCCTTACCGTACATGTCAATAAAACTGAAAAAGAAACCAATGAGAGAGAAGGTTGAGCTGCTTCATTGCGGCCTTGCTCCTACATTCACCTACCATGCCAAGGTTCGTGCTGAAAAGAGGACAAACACAAGACGTGAAGCCAGCATGGTCCAGGACCGATGGAAGTTGTGGAGGACTTCTAAGCGTGTTGGAGAAAGCTGTCCAGGCCAGAGATGTCGCGCAACTTATCAAAACCACACCCTCACCCTCTGTGTCTCCATCAAGTGGTCTGGTGCGGGTGAGATCGTACTCTTTTAAGGGAAGATGGATAGAAATTACCCTGGACATGGGCAGATGCGGTTGTGATGCTATAATGTAAGAGGTGTGTGTGTGTGTGTGTGTGTGTGTGTAGGGGGCGGTGGTGGTGGTTTAGATTCCAAAAACTAGGCATCAGTGAGTATGATGTCATTCACAGCAAGACAACAGACTCAAGTACTGGCTAGAGATGTGTCGTGTGTCACCTGAAAGATGGCTGGTGAATTCTAGGAATTCACATATATTCACTAGAACAAGCCACCCCAGGCGAATCACGTTTTCTTTCCTGAGAGGTAGAAGGTTCCGAGTGGGGGTGGGGGTGGTATAAATGTGCACACGTGGCACATGTGTAAATTCTATTTTGTTTGTGACGGCCTAGGCTTGGCCATTGCCACCCAGCTGATTCCAACTTACAGCAACCAGGTTTGCCACACTTTTGTTTTTCTTCCAAAGTACCTCTGGGTGGATTCAGCTGTTAACCTAAAGGGTAGAAGTTTGAGTCTATCCAGAGGCACCACAGAAGAAAGGCCTGACAATCTACTTTGGAGCGATTGGTCATGGACAACCCTAGGGGACACAGTTCTACTCCGACACAACCAGGGGGCTGTTATGACTTGATGGCAACTGGAGTTTGTTCTAACCCTGACCGAGGAGGAATGGAGAAAAGGCATCAGCTAGCATATGAAGACGTTGCCTATAGAATGGGGCTTCAGAAAAAGTACAGAATGTATGTTAACTTGGAATATATTGTATGGGGGGGCGGGGAGAGTAAGAGATAGACTTGTATTAGTGATTTGAGGCTGGGCCATGCTTGTTTTTTAAATTTGCTGAAGAAACAGACTCATTAGTTCAGACAAAAAGCTTTTGAGGATGCATGGAATTGTCCTGAACTATTTAGGACAGTAACGACTGGATGAGGAAATGATGCTCCTTAGGTCTCAGTGAACGGCATCAGTTAGGGTCCGAAGGGTAATTGACAGAGAAGAATATGTCAGCATAAGAAGAAGAAGTGTGTAGGTCAACTGTCCAGAAAGAATTGTCCTCAACCGGCCACTTCCCAGTTTCAAACCAGGACCTGCCAAGCAGTGCTCAGATGCCTTCTCCCTGGGAGACAGAGGCATGCTTGTATCAGGCATTGATCAGGGTCAGGAACTCTCCCGACTCTGAGGATTAATAACATAGTGAATGCTTAATATCTCAAATCATCTTGGTGATACTGTAAGCACTGACTCAATAAGTGGCATCTTGGGCCTGTGACATCTTGCCCTATTCAGAGCAAAGCTTCAATTAGTGGCTTATTTCATCTTCCTTTATTAGGTAATAAAAAATACTCTTTCTGAGTAAGCCCCTGGTAAACACAGCATAAAATACAGATGGCCTCCAAGTGTGGGAATATAGGCAAAGGCATATTAAAGGTACACTGATGTTATGCTAAGTGGTTAAAGTATATTATATCTACATTTCTAGATTGTATGGTCCTTCCAGGGTTATAATAAATTATACAGTTAGGGAATGTAATCTCTTTAAAGAACAGTAACACCACCACTAAGGTCAATATAAGTCAGAACCAGCTGGAAAGCACTTAACACTACCATCTACCTTATCAGATGCTATGTGCTTTATGTGCATCATCTTATCTGGTTTTCAGAAAACCCTAAAATCATTAGGCCCTATCAGTATTCCCGTTTTCCTGATGACGGTGTGAGTTAGACCAGGTGTAAGTTAGACCAGGTACGTGATTTGCTCAAGGCCACCCAGCTCTTGAGTGGCAAGCAGTGGAGGTGACTTTGTGTCAGACCCCGTGCTGCATTTTTCTCATCTAGGAAATGGGGAAGGGGCAGCAGCTTCCTTTAGTTGCCACCCATAGGCTCCAGGGCTGCCTGCGTCCCTGACGAACGCAAGGTAAACAAGTTGTTTAAATTTAATCTAAGCTGTGATTATACAGCTAGTTTCTGTAGTAAACACTGAATTTGGGCCGTTCCTATGTTTTACATTAATGCCCTCAATACTTTCAAGCGATACAAAATATTAGAAAATCAACACCTTTACCCCAAATCGATTGTCATCACCAAAGCTACAAAAGGTATTTGTGCTCATTTCTTACCACATACACACCATTAGTCTCAAACACTGTGCTTGTCAGCAAAAGTTCACATAAGCAATCATCGAGTACGATTAAGCTTAATGGGGAAAAAAAGGCCACGTTTCATTTACAAGAAGAGTAAGCTCAAGCATTAACAAATCTACTCCAATAAGACGTACTCATAAAAATAAATTTAATAAAGATATAAGCTCTGACACTTTTATAATATCTTAAATATTCATGAAGCAACACAGAATTTGATAGCAGCTACACCATCCAATCAAAACTCATTGCTGTTAAGTTGATTCTGACTCACCACAACCTCACAGGACAGATTAGAACTTCCCCATAGGGTTTCCATGGTTTGTAGACATAATTAGCACAGCTGGCAATAAGTCCTGTAATGTGTTTAGGAGGTACCTTTGTACACAAAAATGAGTATATCAAACTGCTATTGCAAGACAAAGGCATTAGGGGAGAATCTGACATCACAGACCTTTGAGCAAAATAGATCAGGCTTGAACCTAATATATATCCACTCGTCACTTAGAGACACTGTTAGCGTTTGTGGCAGTTATATAATCTCCTGTCAACTTGAGCGAAGGGGTGGAGTCTAGCCTGTCAATCAGTCATAGCCAATTATGCTTCTGTGTGGGCATGGCCTTCTCCTGAGGATTCTGGGAACTCCGGTTTTCCCCCCTGGAGGTGGGACAACACTCTCGTGGCTTCACCTTCCTGCCTTCCTGTTGAAGGAGCTACACTGATGGCACCTAGAACCCTGGTGCTGGGGGACCACTTGGAGACCCATGCCAACACTGACGATTCCACAACCACTGGATCCACAAGGCTTTTCACCCACTGGCCTATGATCTTCCTGCATTTGGCACCATTGCATGTACTGTGTGAATCTGAAGAGGAATTTATAGACCGGTACTGGACATATGGGCTAATATCGGGCTTATAAACTTGATCTGGATGGGGCTGGGATTTTCTCTTAATATACAATTACTCTTTGATATAAAGCTCTCTCTTATACTCATATGACTGTCTCTGGACTTGTTTCTCTAGTCAATCCAGACTAACACAGTGTTCAAAGGCCAAGTTGTTTTGTAAAAAACAGCTTTAGGTGGAAATGGAGGAGGACTACATAAGATGACAAACTGGAGGATGACCACATCATTACATAACTAACAAATTAGGTCGCCGCATAAGTGGCCCAGCCAAGGTGACACTCAACCTTAACCTCCACAGCCAGTGTTACTCTCATGTTACACTTCAGCATTCATAATGTACATCATTAATATACAAAATAGCAGGATATTTTTACCATTTTAATATTTTTATTATTGTTGTAAATACAAAATGTCAGCTAATGAGATGGTCTGACAGTGAGAAGTAGTTGTATATTAAAACTTTTTCTCACATGTCAATTAAAAACATTGAAGAGGCATTTCATTACAACCTCATAATGACCCTGGGGGGCTGTGTCCAGCATCTCCATTTTGCAGATGAGGAAAATGAGGCTCGGAGAGACTGAGTAACTAATTCAAGGTCATAAAACTGCAGAGATCCTACCTCAACTCCACCTGACCCTGAGGCTCATGCTGTAGGGTCTCCTGTTAAACTGGAAGATAGTCACATATTTCAAGAACATTAAAGGAGTGGGAAAGAGGAAGGCCTCCGCCAGAGACACGGTGGCTGCAGCAATGGGCTCAAGCATAAGAAGGATTGAGAGGGTGGCGCAGGCCGGGTAGTGCGTCCTTCTGTGGTGCAGAGGGCTGCTACGAGTTGAGCTGACTCAAGGGAACCTAACAACAACAACAACAAGAGACTGTCCTGTTTTCTAAATAATCGAGACTGGTGAATGGTTCCAGAGAGCCCCGCCTGAGCGGTAGGAGTGACAGGGGAGGTTATCTGCCACAGGGGTTCTGATGGTCTTCAATGGTGTCAACAAGAGCTGGTCACGCTTTCTAGAGAAAAGGACATTGGAATTCCAAAGCTTCATGTGACATATAGAAAACCAGAAAGTGACCCCTTCTACTTTAGAGCCCTGGAATTTCCATGTTTGCCGGAAGTATTAAACAATGATGGTCATTTGCTTTAGTGGAATGACAACTTATGAAAATCACTCGCTTTACTAACCACCATTTCCCAAATCTATCAGGACATCAAAGTACTACACTTCTGATGGCATAAATGTAGTTTTAGTCCACATGCTTATTTTTGAAAAGAAAAGCAGTCGATATTCAAAGTGACATTAAGTCTGAGTTTAAATGATAGACTGGAATGGAAAATACCTCCTTCTGGTCAGTAAAAGTTCCATGGTATTTTTGTGATGCAAATAGAAATCTGTGGGGAGTTCCCAGAGGTGAGGTTTTCCTTCAGTTGGATGGAAGACGCCCAGGAAGAGATTAATGGAGTCTTGTCTGTCAGCATCTAAAACACAAACATTTGTATCTCAGGAATTCCATTGTTGATGTACACAACTCAGGAAAGTTTTTCCACAGGAGGATCACAGTACAACTGTACACTCATAGGGTGTGTCTCTAAAAATACTAGTATGAGGGAGCTTCAAAAAGTTCGTGGGAAAATCCTATTATCATTTCATTCCATTTTCCCACGAACCTTTTGAAGGCGCCTCATATTTGTGCTTCAAAATTCATATACCGGTTTTCTTTATATGAAATCCAGGATTGGTAGATCTCTAGAGACAGTAACACGCTTCATAGCTCCCTCGGGATCATAGTAGGGGACTTAGGGGTAATTGGGAGGTAAAAAATAATAGGTGCAAGAATGAAGAATATGATCTAAAATTGACTGTGGTGATCATTGCACAACTCTTTTTAATATGCTTAAACCAGTGAATTGTACGGTCACAAATTATATGTCAATAAAAGTTATATTGCTTGCCAATTATCTCAATTATGCAAAAAAACTTATTTGAAAACAATTAGATTAATATGTATAAAAATCAGCAAAACGTTTGACTTAGAAAACAAATACTCGATTAATGATTTTTTAAAAATACTTTACCATATATAAGAATTTTTTCTTTGTAATTGTAATTTTGTCAGAAAAAACCAAAACCTTTCTATCCAAAAAAGGAAAGGTTTTGTGTTCTGTTTTTGATAGAAAGGCTTTCCTTTTTGTGCAAACGAAGGGAGAAGGCTGAGAAGATGGGGCTCTGTCCGGTAGAGTTATAGTCTGGGAACTTCGCAGGAACAGATAGATCTACCCTGTCCTAACAGGGCCTGAGTTGGCAGGGAAATCCAAATGGAAAAAAAGTTAATATTCATCAGATCATGGAGACACTATAAAACTTTACATTTCTTGGCTGAAATAAACCAACAAAACAGATGCCCAGTATATGCTCTGTAACAGTCACCAAAAACTTCTAGCGGAATTCAGATCTCGCTCCACAATGTTTGCATGTCCGATTCAGAGCTCCCTCACATGGAGCGCAGGGAACACAGACAAACGGCGTCGGGAACTGTATTGAGCCAGCCTCTTGAGAAAATCTTTAAGAACGTCCACTACACCTCAGAGAGGGGCCTTCGTCTAAAAATGAAATGCCTTCTCTTGTTAATTTCTTGGAAACGAGTACACTTTCCCTTCATGGCAAAGGCGAGCAAAGATTGCCCAGGGGCATCGACGGAGCCAATTACTGTGCCCATTCGGTTACGTAACCCCGGGCATGTCAGTTGCATAGTTCCCACTCTTCATCCTTGAAAAGATTATTTCCCATTTCTTTAACGGTGGGCGATGTTTACCGCGTTCTCTGGACTCCTGGGTCAGGAGCCTGGCCCATTCTCTTTTGTGTTTGTTTGATCACCCAGGAAGAGAGAGCTCATGAATAAAAGCCTCATCTCAACTATTCAACCACTACTAAATGATCTTTCCCAACCATACGAAGAGCTAACAAAACAAACTCTGTCTTTTATCTTCTTTTCCTTCTCCTAATGATGTTTTGGTAAAAATGATCATAAGGACTGGAGTGGTCTCCTGCATGCACTGCCACTCCCCTCTAATGTTCCCCCCTCCCGGCATCTCCGAGCCGTCTCCTCATTTCCTTCTCCCATTCTTGTTCCACATATTCAGGCAAGGGCAGGCATCTGCCATACAAGTAATAATCTCTCTCTGAAAATGAGTATCAGATCCAAAAGAAAAGAGAGAGAGCAGAGTCTCAATGACTGCTTCGGGAACAAGATAACATTATCCTAAAATCAATTTTCTTTCAATGGCCACCGTGAACACAGGTATATCTGAAATTAGTGAAACAGTCCTTGTTGAGTTATGTGGTCATTTTGGTAAAATGAAGGAAGTGAAATATGGTGCATTCAAATTGGAATTCCAGTTATCAGTAGTTTGACAGAAAACATTCCATTAAGATAATACTTACCTTTCAGATGGAAAACATATGTGTTTATAAGCTGATTCTATGTAGGATCTTTTTTTTGCCACTTGTTATGAGAAAATATCACCAATTAAATGATGCAGCTATTACTGCTGCAATTTACACAGTGCAAAAGCAAACACACCGTTCCCGCAGGAAGCACATTCTTTCTGCTTCTGCATAGCCTTCATGGGCATTATCATTCACTCTCTGTAGCACCTCACAATATCCTATTATCATCTAGAGAAGCTATCCATTTTCAAGGAGTTTCTTTCATCCTTACACCTGGCACAGGCAGCCCCTGGGTTTAGAATGAGATCCTATCTTGAAGTTGGATTTTGAGGCTGGTCACAGAGCGGGTGCATGTGATTCTTATTTAGCCTGACGGTAGTGTCAAGGTTCCAAACCTTGGCTCTTTGTTAGAACCAACCGGGGGGCTGGTGAAATGACAGCTTCATGGCCTCTATTTGCAAGCTCATGAATCAGAAGCTTTAGGAGGAGGAGTCCAGGAATTTGTAGATTTTTACTGAATCTCCAGGCAATCCCAACGAGCAGCCCAATTTGGGGACCTGGACTTTAGTGCAAGAACAATCTTGAAGCCTGTTCAGTAATTGAAAGGGTGTGCAAGTGTCATGAAAAGGAGACGGTAATGAAGAATATGTTGCCAGTAGGGGTCAGTGAAATCATTTCAAAATGAAAGGAGATGCACATAGCATTAAAGGGCATTTGTAGCTCAAAGATCGACTGTATAAGCTTCCTCTAATTTTCACCAAGTAAGGTCAAAGGCAAGGAGCCCTGGTGGTGCTGTCAGGTAAGCATTGTTCTGCCAACTGCAAGGTACGAGGTTCACACCCAACAGCCACTGCATAGGAGAAAGAAGAGACTGGCTCCTCCCATAAAGATTCACAGCCTCAGCCACCCTAGATTGAGCTGCTATGAGTCAGAATTGACTCAATGGGAGCAGATTTGGATGGTTGAATGAAAGATGTGAAAAACAACCAA
>NW_022107431.1:40081967-40083945 GCF_000313985.2 Echinops telfairi | reverse complement strand
GGCACACACTTTTCAATACAGACATTCCTAGACTCCGCCCAGGACAGTATTCACTGCTCTAGCCTTTTTGGAAAGTAACGGGGCACTTAAGAAGAGAAGAATGAACCCTGAAAAATATGTGTACCCCATAGCTTAGCAAATCTGCTTCTGGAATGTTCATAGGGAGAGCTCAAAGATCACAAAGTGTCTGTATGTTCAAAGATGTCTGCTTAGAAGGTACTTACACATGCAATAAAACATTGGTTGGCTAGAGTAGAAAGCAGCACAAGACTGCTAGCTTGTCTAGTTCCGGTCAGTGGATTTGGACTCAGCACAGAGATGACCTGCCCCTGAGGGTGTCCTAATCTATAATCCTCATAGGGGCAGACGCCACGCCTATTCCGTGGCTAAGCCTCTGTGCATGCGGGTCCACACTGTCCACCTTTATAACCATGGTGTCACCAAGGCTCCTTTGGAGAGCACTTAAGACCATTAAAATGATTCACATGATCTAAAAATCAAGTGCAGATTATAAGTCACTATATAACAACACCAGAAGAGCTCTGTTCTCCTGAATTGTAACAAGTGGCTATCACTGAAAGATGGCGATTATACAATTTATTTATTTTTTCTGTATTTCCTATAATGAACAAAAATACTTTTGTAATTAAAAGGAAATTCATCCAAGAATCAACTTTGCGCCCGACACTAGGGATGCAGAAAGAGGACCACAGGCAAGGCCAAAGTATTTATGGTAGTCCTGTTGATCGAAGGATGAGCCTAGCAGGCTCACTTATGCTTCCTGATACACTACGCATCCTCAGGTAGCTCCTTTGCATCCCTCTCACAGCGGTAAGCAGAAAGAGAAAGAAAGTTCTGCTTCCACAGCGTAGGTGAAGCATCTGAACACAGTCTTCCGCCCTCGCTGTCTACCTTGTGCAAGGGCTTTGGGGGTGTTCACCTTGAGGGCTTAAGAAAACAATCCCTGGTTGTGGAGGACATGTTGCTTCTCCATGTGCACATACACACATTCATCCCATCTATGTTCCACACACACGTGCATATACTATGTATCATGTATAGGAAGGGTTCAAAAAGTTCATAGACAAAGGAATGAAAAGATAATGGAATTTATCCCCACAACCTGTTTTATGGCCCCTGGTGTATACAATAAATCCACAATCTGCCGCAGGTGCTCCTCCCTGTTTCTAATAAGATTTGAATTCAACAAGCTTTAAGCTAGAAAATCCAGGCTTACCAAAATGTGAGTATTAAAAAAGAAGAAAAATAATAATAAGAAGAAGAAGATGAGGAAGAACATACCAGGTCCTTCAGAGAAAGACAAAGCTTTTCGAACATTTGAAGGGAACGTCTAGGTCCCCATGCCTTCCCTGCTGGCCCCTCCAACTGCCTGTGTAATCATTTATGATAAAAACCAAAAGGTGCTACTGAAAGACAAAGCCCAGAGCATGCTAACCTGTGGAAGCTTAACAAACTTTTAAAGATAAACTAACCGAATGGTGTGTGTCCATATACCATCGATCTGTCTACACAAACCAAAGGAAAAGTCCTTAACAGCCTAGTTGTACCATCTGGTTTCTGAGGAAGAATCTTTCTGCCCACCCCAGCTGTGTACCATGAGGAGACTGATTTTGAGTTTGGCAGCATTGTTCCTGTTTTAAAGAAAATAGTTCTATAAATATGCATATACTATCATCATTATGTAATACCACATCCATTGTAAGTTTAAAATAAGTTGCACACCCAATGACGCCAGCTTTCTCAAAATAAAGAAGTCTATTTTAGCCATCTCCTTCATAATATCATTCCTTTGATAGCACCCTAGTCAACCACTCCACCTTCAGGTGTGCATACTTTTTCTTTACCATTCCCATTTTGTGCACGAATACTTTCTCAAATCATCTTCTATCTTTTTGTTTTATTCCTTCTTCTTTAAATCATGTCCACAATCATTCTCTCAGTCCTCTATTCTTATTAA
>NW_022107431.1:40079155-40081705 GCF_000313985.2 Echinops telfairi | reverse complement strand
CTGATGGAGATCAAGGACTGCAGCTTCAGTGTGGATTACAACTCCATGTAAAGAAGACCAATCCTCACAGCTGGACCAATAGGTAACATCATGATCAACGGAGGTTGAACTTGTCAAGGATTTTGTCTAGCTTGGATCTACAACCAATGCTCATGGAAGCAACGGTTAAGAGATCAAAGGGTAAGTCTGCTGCCCATGACCTCTTTGGAGTATTGAAGAGCACAGCTGTTACTTTGAGGACTAAGGTGCACCTGAACCAAGTCATGATATTTTCCATTGCCTCATTTGCATGTGAAAGTTGGACCCTGAATAAGGAAGATCGAAGGAGAATCAATGCATTTGAAGTTGAAGAAGGATATTGACAGTACATGAAAGTGCCAGAAGGTTAAGTGGGTCTCGGAAGAAGTACAGCCAGAGTGCTTCTCCGAGGCAAGGATGGGAGACTTCCTCTTACATACTTTAGACCTGTTGTTCGAAAAGACCGTCCCTGGAGAAGGATGGACACAGTGGCTGCAGCCATGGGCTAAGCCCATTGTGAGGCTGGCTCGGGACCCGGCAGTGTTTCATTCTGTTGTGTTCGGGTGGTTGTGGGGTAGAACTGACTTGATGGCACCCAACAACAATGAGATGACGATGTGGGTTGTTAGGTTAAGTAAACCTATGTATTCATGAATTCTACAACTATTCACCTGCCCTGGCCACAGCACTGAGAATGAGGTGGTGAACAAGCAGGACACAAAGCTGTTAGTCTCCTGGTTGGAGGTGGGGGAGGCTGCAATAGGCACACAACAGAATTAACTGCACAGCCACTGATTTAATTACATCTGTGCTTAATGTACAAAGCCAAGTCACAAATTCAATGAAAGGGAAATTGGCAGATGTGAAAGTCAAGCACATGAGTGGCTGGCTAGGAAGGACCTAGAAGACGCATAGTAGGTATAATTTTCTGGTGCCCATTCTAACTCTCAGCAACCCCTGTGCAAACAACGGAAGCCCGTTGTGACGTGTGAGCCTGTTGCTCAGCCTCTATGTCAATCCAGCTTGCTGAACGCCTGCCTCTTTTTCTCGAACCTACTTTACCAGGCCTGATGTCCTTTCCTCGCAATATGTCCAAAGGACATGAGAGCAAGTCTCACTGCTCGCTTCGAAGGGGCGTTCTGGCTGTACTTCTTCCACGATGGATTTTTGGATATTTTTGCATCCCATAGTAATTTCAATCTTCTTCATCAGCACCGTACTTCAAATGTACCAACTCTTGTCTGATCTTCCTTTTTGTCCATCTTTTACACGTATATGAAGCAACTGAAAATACCATGGCTCGATCAGGTGTACCTTGGTCCCAAAGTGGCATCTTCAACACTTTAAAGAGGTCTTGTGCAATAGATTTGCCCAAGACATCATTTCATTTCCTGACTGTTGTTTCTGTGAGGAAGCAGCAGTGAAGACCAACTTATACAGGAGACTGTGGTCAGGCCAGTGTGTCTGAAGAACAGAGGTGCAGGGCCGGGATACATACGTGAAGAGGCAGGAGGGTGAGGTAGGCAGAAGTCAGACCATACAGGGCCTCTAGGTCTGTTGGCTATTTCTCAGAACGGAACCCTGCCCAGTCCTGTGCCAGCCTCACAATGATTCTTATGTCTGAGACCATTGCTGTAGCTAATGTGTCCATCCATCTCCTTGAGAGCCTTCCCCTTTTCACTGTCCCTCTACTTTACCAGGCATGGTAGTCTTCTCCAGAGAACGTCTCTCCTGACAAGATGTCCAAAGTACATGAGATGAAGTCTCACCAGGCTGGCCTCTAAGGAGCATTCTAGGTGCACTTCTTCCAAGACTAACTTGTCTGTCCTTCTGGAAGTCCATAGTACTTTCTATATTCTTCGCCAGTACCATAATTTGAATGCAACAATTTTTCATCAGTCTTCCTTATTCAACGTCCAACTTTCACATACATAGGAGGCGATTGGAAATACCACAGCTTGGGTCAGCACACCTTAGTCCTGAAAGGAATGCCCTTGCTTTTCAACACTTTAAAGAGGTCTTACGCAGCATATTTATCCAATGCAATCCATCCCATGATCTCTTGTCTGCTTCCTTAGCTCCTTAGTAATCTCCCAATTCTCATTGCTAAGGTTTTTTGTTTGTTTGTTTGCTTGTTTTTTAATGAGGCCTTATCCCTGGACAGAAGCCAGCGCAAGCCTTGCCAGCACTCTCTTCCATGAGGTTCAGAGCTGGTCATCAGTAATTGACCATATCTGGTACTCTATGCTTTGAGAGCGAAGGTCGCTGCTAATACGGTCACATATTTCTCAACCTGTCCTCACCACTCTGCCCAGAAGGGCTCTCCTTGAAGTCCTCACTCTCTAGGGCAGAGGGGAGGGAGTGGGCGTGTGATACTCCTCTCCTGGCAACAGGGCACTCCCAGACTCTCTTCCCAAAGCTTTTCCTTTCCACGGTCTATAAACTGTGGTCCTGGTTTGAGGCTCCTAAGATTCATGGAGTCAACTGTTGCAAATTTCCTCAGAAAATTCTGTGCCCAGGAATTTGACTCCC
>NW_022107431.1:40071745-40077076 GCF_000313985.2 Echinops telfairi | reverse complement strand
CTTTCCTCCTGTCCCACTATCATGCTCAATCCCCACCAGGATTTCAGCAATTCCTCTGTTACATTACCCTTGACCATGCCCCTTGCTATTCAAGTAGAATCTTCAACTTCTTGAAGACAAATGCAAATGAAAAATGCTTTATATTTGATCATATTCCCATGGGCACCAGTCCCAGGACACTAAAAAGGAAGCCAGAGCCCCAGAAACATGGCGCACCAAAGGCAAGCCCTGCTGTTTCCCTCAGTATGAGTCCTAACTTTTGGCCAATTCACTGCCATGGAGTCAATTCCAGCTCATAACAGTAAGACAGAGAGGAACTGCTCAAGGGAGCTCCCAAGGCTGTAAATCTTTACAAAAGTACAAAGCTTCATCTTTCTCCCAAGGGGTGGGCAGTTGTGCTGCTGGCCTGGGCTCCTGGGTTACATGTGGGGGTGCTAATCACAAGGTCAGCAGTTTAAATCCACCAGCGACTCTGAGAGGAAGATGCCGCTTTCCGCCCCCATAAGCAGTTCCCATCTTGGAGACCCACGTTCCACCCTGTCCTACAGGGTCACTATGAATCCACTCGGTGGTAGTGAGTGAGTAGGGAACTCTGCTGGTTGCCTGATCAAATTGACCCCCATGACTGAATATTCTGTTTTCTCGGAATTGCCTTTGAAATAAGAAGGCATGCTCTAATCACAGGTAGATAATCATCTTCCTACTCAGAAATGTGTTTGAGATGTTGCCAACTTGTGCTTTTTCAAGTGTCTGCTCAGAGAACAGGAGCATCCAGGTTTGACCCTCTGCTGAGAGTGTGCCTTTGCAGCCCAGATAGAATAAATCAGAATCTACAGCTTAAGGAGATGCCCAAATGAGGCTTAGAGATTCCCCCCAGGTGTTCTTGTATGTACATAGTAATCAACAGGGGAGTTTATGGAACTGTAGATTCGGATTTCATCTGTCTGGGGTGGAGAGGCAAACTCTCAGCAGGGACTCAAGCCAGACTAAACTAGTTGGAAACCCTGCTTGCCACACTGAAGTCAGGTCATTCAGCAGCTGATGGCTTTCCTAGCTCAAGCCTTTGTGAAGCCCCCAGACCAGCAGCTGTTAGCATTGTGTTTTCAAGAAACTGTGCCTCATTCAAGGTCATGGATCCAACAGAGAGTGAAGAAACAGCAAGCAACTCTTCATAAACAACCTTGTGGGAGTCTTACATTTGTAATTCAAAATGTGTGGAGCACATGATGACTATTGCATTTAACAAGACAAAAGCCCAAGCTTTGAATTTTCTAAGCACTTTGAGGAAACATCCCAGCCCAGTCCAGATCAAGTCCATAACTCCGATATTAGCCCATATGTCCGATGCCAATTTATAAAGTCCTCATCAGAACTCACGAAACACATGCAATGATGCTGAATGCAGGACAATCACGGGCCAGTGGGTGGAAAGTCTTTGGATCTAGTGGCGTTGTGAGCATCTCAGCACTGGCAGGGGTCTCGAAGTGGCTTCTCCAGCTTCAGAGGTCTGGTTGCATCAGGGTAGGTCCATGTGGCTTCTCCAGCTTAGGGCACTAGCATAGTTCCATGTGTCTTGTCAGCTGCTATGTCTCCCAGTGAGGGGCAGAGAGAGAGGTGTCTCCCGCCTCCCTGGAGGAAGTACCGGATTTTCCAGAATTCCTAAGCACTTTGAATGTATCCAGAAAAGGTGTTTATTGACAACACACACACACACACACCCATCTTTAATAGAAATCTGTACTGCAGAGTTCATTTGAATAATGTCTTCTAGCAACATCTGGTTTTGAAAGAACTGAAAGTAGAAACGTGATTTGCTCAACATTCTCACGACTAACCAGGTTCGCTCACCGCCACTGCCAATTACAGGGCCGAAAATAAGGCTCACCTAACTGCGTCTGTGTCAAACTGGAGGTTAGGCTTGTCAATCAATCCCAGGGAATACAGCTGATAAGCTAGGGCACATTTTCCCACCATAAACTGCGCTGTGTTGGTGCGATCCAAGCAGTCCACGCAGTTGGTTCGAAGAACTCCAGTCTGTGGAAAAGCACCATCAAACTGTAGATTAGTTATGATACTAATAATATTAGCAACTAATTGTTACTTTGCTGATAATTATACTCAATAAGTACAACTGCTTCCACTTTTTTCTTCAGATCTGACTTCTTTCAGAAGCAGAAGAAAGACTAGGGTGGTGGTGGCAGTAAATTCTGAACACATCTTAATTATTTCATCTACTATAAAGTTAAAGGTCAAAGAATGAAGAACAATTCTTAGTTAATAAAAGGTCATATTGGCTGCTCACATAACCTCACTGCAACAGCATCAGTAACCCTTCCAGTCTCTATATGAAAATGTCTTTAGTTTTAACAAGATAAAATCAGTAGTTAACCTTCCCCACATAAATCAATTCATCCAATGTGCCCCCTATCCCATATGTCTCCATTACTGTCCAAACCAAATCTTCAGTGGTTGAGATCCAATCAGCCTGAAAGCAGAATTAATCTATGTAGTGAATGTATCTCTCTTGATGATTGCTGTCAGAAAACATTACGCCCTGTGGATAAAGATTCTATCAATTATCAAGACAATATTTCTAATACCTGTAGGCGACCAGTGGGAATCACACATCCTCCTAGTTCATTCCACCTGTGATTAGAAATAGATGCTTTAAAAGAATTTTATTGGCATGTTCTCCATCCTGTTCCTTGGTTAAGAATTCTGGGAGTAAAGTAAGAGAGCAGACTACCTCAAGAAATCAACTGATTCTGCTTGTTATTGGTTCCTGTTATGCCAATTCCAACCCACGTCGACCCCACACGTGCAGAGTAGATTGTGGTCCATACAGGGCTGCAAGCTAGTTTATCTGTTGGACTCCCTGCTGATAACTTGCCTTTCCACCCCACATATACTGAGTCACGATGTACATTTTAACAAGATCCCCACATGATTGTTATGTATAAGGAGGGATACACCAGAACAGATTCAAAATCGAGAATAGGTAGGAGAGCCGGAGAAATGGAAATGGGAAACACAGAGAAGGAGTGGGCTAAGGGGTGTTACATTGTGGAGCCTGCAATCAATGACATGAAACAAAATGTGTATGAACCACTGAATGGAAAACTGACATGCTCTGTAAACCTTCAGCCAATTCACAGACGTTGAAAATCAGAGAGAACGCACACATAAGAACCACCTGGGGAGCTTGTTAAACTACATTCTGATTCACTCTATCTGGGGGTCCCATGGACATTCTCAGCAGGAGGCTGGACCAGAAAGGAAGCGGTTCGAAGTCCTGACTCCCTAAGGAGCCTTTGGGAGCAGATCATACGGTGCGTCTGCTGAGTCCCCTCTGGAAGGGTAGTGAAGCATTTAACTCTCTTCACCACTTGGGACTTTTGATTCTGCTCACTCCAGAGGAATGTGATCCACGCCCCCCTTAAAGAGAGCCCAGGAAAGAAGCAACATCACGTGCTCCCGTACCCCCCACTCTGGCATTTTGTCACCCATATTCAACCAAAGTTCTTCTTGCTTTAGTTTCCGCTCATTTCCTGCTCAGGCTCTATAGATAAGAATGACAACTGTCATGAATCTTCCTCATAGAATCTTAGTCTTTGCTCTCAGGACTGGGTTTTCCACCACCTCCAGCTTTGCGTTGCTAGGCTGCCGTTCACAGCACTTTGCTGGGATTTTATGAAGCGGGTCCCCCAGACTATTCCTGCCATCCATGTGCTGATGAACAGATGGGCAGGTGGTGTGTAAGCTGTCAAGCATTATACAATGCCATTTTACTGTCTTAACATAAGGTGCCCTGAAATATAAATGAAAATAAATGCTAACTATAACATGAGCATTACTACTGGAGACCTCACGGAGATATGAGCAGGGCTTTCATCACTGTCCTCCATTACGAGAACTGAACATACGATGTTGGACATCTATGAAAATTGGCTTCCTGAATGAAAGATGAACGAAACATGCATCCTTGACCTGAGGAAGCTCCCAAAGTGGGCATGAAGAAAGATTTGTGAACAAATGACTATTAGACAATGATAAATATTTTCATCAAAAATGTTCATCATTCATCTGTAAGGAGATTTCCTGTTCCCATTTAACACTGGAAAACAGAATTCACTGCATGCAAGTTTACAGAAATAGTTTTGTAAGGTTCCTTCTGGGAAGGCAGAGAGAATGTTTCCATGGCTTCTGTCTCAAGGTACACTATCACCAAAGGAATTCTCATGCTTACAGCAAACATTCACTACAACACATGAGCGGTTCACCTCCCCAAAGAACTTCAGAAAGTCCTCCTGCAAGGAGTAGTACAACCTGCTCATAGTTACACTTTTTTTATCCTTAGAGGCAAAATGCTTAATTTATATAATGCATATTTATACACACACATATCTATGTACACCGTACATACTTTTCATCTGGCCGTAAAATGCTACAGTAAGAATCCGGGCGGTTAACAAAGAAACCTGTTTTCTTCACCACACTTTCTGCGATGACATTCAGCCGGTCGAGAACATTACACAGCTTGCTGAAGAGAGAAGATGAGAAATCCGGGTTAATTTGCTTGTTATATCTAAGCAAAATGAAGTCTTCAGGGATGGGAGTCAGGAATTTGATTTTTAAAATCCACTACCGGTATTTAAGAGGAGCACGGTCATAATTGTTTTCTATAATATAAGGTTTAATCAATCACTAGCAATAGTTGATACAAAAGAAGCACGAAGCATTTCTAACTTGATAAATGTTGAGGACTTTTAATCTCAGCACATCACACCCCTTTCCCAAAGCGCTTCACTATTCAAGGGTGTAACCAGTCAATATGCATTCATGAGATGTGTAAGTGAAAAGAATACAATGCACAGTGTGAGTGACAGGGGTTAAAAAAAAAGAATAAATTAACATGAATGGCACCAACCCGTAAAAAAGCTTACGCTCTGGCATGGTGTGTGTGTATGCACACTCATGCTTGTGTGTGCAGGCATCTTAACTACACGGCAGAGGCTTCGTGTGGCTCTTCTAGCCTGTATCTCTAGCTCCCACCAAACAACCTTTCCCTGCATGGGTCTGGTACGAAGGTGAGAGAAGACCTGACAGGATTCCCCTGTGAGTAATTTGGAACAGGATCTCCTAGAGTGGCTTCCTCTTGTGTATAAAAGGAGCCCTCTGAGAAGCAGGAGGATGGAATCTCATTACCAGCAAGAGCCAGGAGTGGGTTGTGTCCTCTGGATGTGAGATCCCTGCACAGTGAACCTCCTGGATCCAGCTATACCATCAGAAGCACATCAGGAGAACGGGGAGCCAGAGCATGGAACAGAGTCC
>NW_022107431.1:40053422-40070870 GCF_000313985.2 Echinops telfairi | reverse complement strand
GATGAGACAGACAGACAGAAAGAAAGAGAAAGAAACAGCTGGAACGGTGCCTCGCAGTCTGGTAGTGGAGGAGAGGTGTTCTGCAATGACCTGGTATTTCAGGCAGAATTTGCAAATGGCCTAAACGGTCGGCAAAATAGTTGGGACAATCCACTTCAACACTCCAATTACATACCCCTCAGTGGGTTCATGAAGGAAATGAAAAGTGTAGCATTCACTTTGCCATAGAGATCCGCTCACTGCTAGTTTGCGATACAAGAAAAGGGAAATACCATAGGCAGACAACATGACTACTCACCTTTTGGTGTACTTGGCCATATCCCAAGGGATATAAACAATAGTATGTTCAGGAGGCAAAAACTGGTTGAGGTAAGTCACAGCCGCCACGAGTTCTTCACTCAGGATTCTCTCATGTTTTCTTCTCTCGCGTTCCTTTGTTCAAAACAAACAAACATGTTGAGTCTTCGGGTCACTTCTGACATGGAGGCCCGGGGGCATCGTGGCCAGGCAAGGCTGGCTGTTTGAAATCACCAGCCGCTCCGGGAACGAAAGCAGGGCTTTCCGTGCCTGAGGAACTAGTCTCGTGAACCCCGCAGGGGCAGTTCCAGCCTGTCCTGGAGGGTCCCTGCGATGAGTTGGAATTGACTTAATGGCAGTGAGGGCTTTTTGTTTTTAATCACTTTTTTTTTTCATATGGAATAGTTTTATTTTTTAAAATCATTTTACTGGGGGCTTGTACCACTCATCACAATCCATACATATACATCCGTTGTGTATGTATATGTATGGATTGTGATGAGTGGTACTTTTGTGCATTTGTTGCCATCATTATTCTCATTTGCTTTCTACTTGAGCCCTTAATATCAGCTCCTCATTTTCCCCCTCCCTCCCCACTCCTCCCTGCCTCATGAACCCTTGATAAGTTATAAATTATTATTATTTTTTCATATCTTACACTGTCTGACGTCAAAAAAACATACTTATAAAGCATGTGCATGTGTGTGCACACACACACATTCCAAGTCTTTAGCATACTGAAATGAAACTGACCTACTAAAAATAATTTAAATACAATATATATGTATATCAAATGGAAGTCAACAACTAATGAAGCTGAAAGACTCAAAAACACCAGGTTTTATTCTGGGGGGAGCATTCGGATGTCCAGCTCACCCACACTAGCCTCCCGCAAGCATCCCACGGGCTACTCAGCCAGCAGAGACCCCTGCAGGGAAGCTCCATTCCCATCAGCTGTAGGCCAGGCAGACACACACTGGGGCTGCACGGAGAACTCCTAAACTGGCACTTCCAGAGGTTTGAAATTCGCGTCTCCCCAAAACCCTGCGGTTGAGAGGCATTTGTGGAGCTAACCCTGGCCTTTGCCTGCTAAACCTCCTTAGACACCATACTGCCGCTCATTCAAGAGGCGCTAGCATCTCAAATCATTGGCTCTGCCCCATGGCCTTGGGCAAGGTTCTTAACTTCCCTATTCTTGGTTGCTGTTAGCCGCCTTTGAGTCAGTCTCCAGTTCCCAGTGATCCCGTGCACAATGGGATCTGGCCGTTGAGATCCCTTAGGCTTTAACTGACTGATATTTTGGAAGTAGATCACCAGGCCTTTCTTCCTAATCTCTCTGCTCCGCTCCAAAGCATAAAAATATGCCAGCAAGCTTCTACTGTCAGGTGGGCGGTGGCTGTGGATGTGACACATTGACCCAGCATTGAACGTGGACCTCTGTCGTGGAAGGTGAGAATTTTACCACTGAACCACCACTGTCTCCTTCACTTCTCTGGTTCACATTTACTCATCTGTAAAATGGGTTAACGATAGTATCTTCCCTAGCGCATCCGTGTGAGGTGTGTATAAGATGAAGCATACAGTGCTCAGTAAAAAGTTCATGGTTTTCATCGTGACGCTGGGTCAGGCATTCACTCGGAACCAAAACTCAGCAATCGTGACCCTGTGGTGCTGGAAGAGCATCGAGGTTGACATCAAAATAAATCTATGCTGTTTTCAAGTATGATGATTACTCCACAGAATTTAATTAGATGACTATTGTAGAAATGTTAAAAGGGCATTTTATAGCTGAGCAAATCAAATGGAGTTAGGCTTGATTCAGAGAAGTGTTCAAACAACTCTGGATAAAAACTGTTTCTAGTTTATTTTTATAGCTGAGAACATGAAATCCTAGCAGCTGAAACTTTTCTTAAAGGCACTTTAAATCAACTAGGGAAATAAAAGCTATTCTAATATAATGTTGTTGGCATTCTTATTTCAGATCTGACATTGTACAGGCTGGAGAGGGACGGCCATTTAATCAAGCTGTGGTCTAGAGAATCGACTTTGTGTATTGTCCACAGTGGGTTAGTGATAGTGGGCTGCGTGGAAGTGAACCTCCCTGAGGTCACAGACGCCTCCAGCAACCAACTGAGAACTTCACATCCACAAGTGATCTGCTTACAGCTTCAAAGGTTGTTCCCTAAAGGCTCCCCTCAAAAGGCTATTCATGGCCCCTGAGTGATAAACCTCTAATCTACAACTTATTCTGGGTCCCTGGGCAACTTCCTGTAGCAGCACTGACGGTACCTGGATTGCTGCAAAACGGCTCCACACTTCTACAATGGGTGGGTTAGGGCTATTCACAGCACAGGGTGAAAGAGAAAAGAAACAGAGAAGCAGTTCACTTTATCGACGTCATGTGGTAAAATAAAGACAAAAAATTGTGTTGTGTTATTCCATACACACGTGCAATCTGTGACTCTGTAATCACAGCTCCTTCCAGGTGAACTGAAATCAAAAAGCCTCCCTACAAATGCAGGAGTACGGTGAGGCTACCTGCTCTCGTAAAGACTTCCAGGCTTGGAAACCCTCTACAGACAGGGTCACTGTGAGATGGCATCAGGACGCTGGCACTGAGTTTGGTTTGGGTTTATCTTATGAGCAAACAGCCAATGTCAAAAATGACAATTCCCCCTAACCCTAAACAGCACCTAATTCCCATGTCCTGCTCTAGCTACTCTTTAGCTATTGCCATGTTTGGTTGCCTTTTATTGTCACGGAACCATGCGCAAGGGCAGTTTTAGATCCACTGAACTTGACATTTTCAGAAACAAAGATAAACATGAGAAATCAGGGAGGGGCACTTTACAGTCACATGTATCAGATAGTATTAGGTCAGGTGCACCTTACTTCTCAAAGTGACCTCTTGGCTCTTTAGCCCTTTAAAGAGGTCTTGTGCGTCCCATTCGCCCAGTGCAACACGTCGTGTGATTTCTTGACTACTGCTTCCATGGCTGTTGACTAGTGATGAGGAAAAGGTTGCCCAGACTACACTCACAATATAAAAAATCAAACGTTAAAAACAAAAGACCAGGAAACAGATTTCACACTGAGTTTGAATTTCACATCAAAAGTATACCATACCTTCACCAAATTCAAGATGATGAGGGGAGAGCCAAACCTCTGAAGCATCTGGTCAAAGTGAAGGGCAGCCACGCGCGCAAACGGATCTGCCTGGTCCACTGAGGAGGGAGAGAGGATGAATGACTAGCAGGATGGAAATCGGCAAGCAGGAACAAAAGTAGTGCTGGCTTTTTTGTCTGTTTGTTTGTTTGTTTGTTTTGTTTTATGTCTTTAGACACAATACAATTCAACTGATCTTCAGTGACTCTTATTTATCATCTATTATGGAAGCCGAGGGACTCTTAACCATTCTGGCGTGAAATACAAACCACTTAAGAACAGCCAAAATTAAAGAAACCATTTAACATTATTGCATAAAAATTAAACGTTTTCTGAAATGACCTATCATAGCAGTGAAAGCTAAATCATTGATGTGATTTGACAATAGTTCATTCTCTCTAAATGTGGGGAAAGAAGAGCTGTGGTTACAAAGACTGTGCCACATACAAGTGATGGGGGGCTTGGGCATCATGGTTGAAATGTCCTGAGACCAGGATAAGGGAACTGATCCTCTAACTTGCACGTAGGAAGAGTAACTTCCTGCAGTGAAAGACATCACAGACGCGTCACAGAGTATCTGCTCTGTCTCCACTTCATTGGCAACATCACCCTGAAAACAAGCACACATTTAAAGTTATTATTTCGTCTCTCTAAAAATGCTTAGTGGAAAAAATCAAGTAGACAATGAAACTACGATTCCCACCCTTAGACATTTTTTTTTAAGGTGAATGTTAATCAACATTCAGTGTGCACATAAGTCAAACCATGAAAATGTAATAAGGAAGGTAGTTAAGAATAGCAGATCATTCGACAATATCCAACATCCATTTTTTTTATAAAAACACTCAACAAAATAGGAATAGAAGGGAAATTCCTCAACATCATAAAAGCCAGATACAAAAAACCAACAGCCAACATCACGATGCTCCATGGGGAAAAACGAGAAGCATTTGCATTGAAAATGGACCAGACAAGCATGTCCCTATCAACAGTTACTCCACATTGTACTGGAAGGCTCAGCTAGAGCCATCAAACGACAAAAAGAAAGCAGGGAAATGCAAATAGGCAGAGAAGAAGTAAAACTCTGGCTATTTGCAGACGATATATATGATCCCATATATAGAAAACCCAAAGGTCTCCCCAAAAAGCCTGCTGGAAAGAATCAAGGGATTTGGCAAGGTAGCAGTGTCAAAAGTAACAACCAGAAATCGATCGGCTTCCCACATGTGAGCAAAGAGAGCTACAGAAAAGACATTAAGAAAACAATACCATTTACAATAACCACACAAAAGATGAATATTAGGAATAAATCTAAAGAAACAAAAGAGCTCTACAGAGAAAACTACAGAACTTCAAGAAACCAAAAAACACCTACATAAATGGAAGACTATCCCATGGTCATGAACAGGCAGACAATATTTTGAAAATGTAATTATTATCTAAAACAATCTACAGATAAAATGCAATCCAAGTCCCAAATACATTCTTTAAGGAAATAGAAGAACCAATTTCATATGGGCAGGCAAAAAACCTAGGATAAGCAAAGAACTTACAAAGAAGAACCAAGTCGGAGGCTTGGCACTGCCTGCCCAACAAACCTCTGTATAGTCACAGTGGTCAAGCAGCCTGCGACTGCGACAATGAGATGTATAGAGACCGATGGATCTGAACAGGAAATCCAGACAAAAATGCATTAGCCTGCAGGGAACTAATCTTCAACAAAAGATGAAGAATTATCCAAGGGGACAAAGACAGCTCTCTTCAACAAACGGTGTTGGACACACTGGATTTCCATATGCAGAAGAATGCAACAAGACCCTTATCTCTCCCCATGCACAAAAATGAACTCAAGTTGGATTCAGGATCATCAATGCGAAAATGGAAACAAACTTAAGGCAAAATAGGTGACTGGGACATGTTGAAAATACATCATTTATGCACATCAAGAGAGTAAAATGAAAGCTCACAGGTTGGGAAAAAATTTTCACCAAGACACATCGGACAAGGGTCTAATTACCAAAATTTACAGAACTCTACAACAGTTCAATAAGAAAATAGCAAACAACCTAATTAAGTGGGCAAAAGGCATGAACAGATAGTTTACCAAAAATGAATGAAACACGTGAAAAAATGCTGACGATCACTAACCATCCAGGAGATGCTAATTAAAACCACAGTGAGGTGCCACCTCACACCCACAATGCTAGCCCAATTCAAAAAACAGAAAACAACAAATGCTAATCAGGTTGTAAAGACTAGAACTCATATACACTCTCAGTGGACTTGTAAATACATACAATCACTATGAAAATGATATGGCAATACTTAAAGCAACTGAGAATTGAAATCCCATACCATCCAGCAATATAACTATTAGCCATATACCATAAAGAAATGAGACAAAACATGAGTGGATCTATGCTCCCCCCATGTTTACAGCAGCTCCCGGGAAACTGCAAGTTGCCCAAATGCCCAACTGTGGAAGAATTGATAGAGAAACTAGGGTTCATACACACAATGGAATACTCTGCATCCCTAAAAAACAGTGATGAGACACCACGTGACGTGGAAGGACCTGGAAGCCATGATGCTGAGTGAAGTTAGTCAATCACAAAAGAGCAAATATTGTATGTGTATGAGTCCACCACTCTAAGGAGAAACACCAGTTCCACAAGTTTTAGAGGCCGCTTCCCAAACAAAGGGGTAGAAAGTCTACCTAGCAGACATGAACCATACATCACCCCCTTACATGCACTTCGTAAGAACCACCTAGAAAGAAGAAACCTCACATCATCTGGGGTCCCTCCCTCAGGAAGGGGGTGGGGGGGGAGAAGACCATCCACTTGGAGCCATAAAATACTGAGACAAGGCTGTGACAACTCCACAGACCTCCGCAGGAATGAGGGGAGACCCCTACAGGAAAACAAACTAAAACCAGTGGGGGGAGCGCCCACGTGTCAGAGGAGGCACGATACTTCTGTTGGTGGATATGGTGGGTAAATGAAAAGGAGCAACCTCACATCTGGAAGGGATACCAGACAATAATTGTAGGGAACCAAAGAGGAGAATAAACCTGGTTTTCTGTTCCTGGGTCGACACTTTGAATAAGTTTCTACCCAACTCTTGATGAACCACACCATGGACTAAGCACTTTGATGACCTTAGATGCTGGCCTTACAGGGAACATGGCATCCCCCAAGGGCCACACCAGAAGGATGCAATATGGAAGCCTGACTGAACAAACTGGGCCCTACCTCAAAACTACCTGTAACCCTTGGACTTAGGAGTGAAATTTCCTGATGGGACAGAAAGCAAAAGATAGACACCCCAAGACTGGTGAAATGAACCACCATATATGCATTTTACATTAATATGCACCTTACATTAATATGACAGGTATTGATCTGATAGACAAGGATCTGCTCCTGTAAGGAACGTTACAGAACATTTTCCCCTACCACCCACCCCCATGCTCCATGTAAACAGAGCTCCATCATTCAAGAGTTCAATCTGTACAAAGCAACAACTCGTGGATCGTAAAATTCCTCTTCTCAACAGTCTCTTAAATTCTATGCCATTGGATAAATTACTGATGTTATCAATGCAATAGCCTTATACCCCAAGGGGATGATTGACAATGTTTTTCTTTTTTTTTGTTTGGAGGGGGTTTGTTTATTTGTTTGGGGCTTTTTTGTTGCTGTTTTGGTCATAAAATGATAATATAATGGCTAAAATTAACCAGAGTTATCCATAACCCCTGGACATGCAGATGGAGTCTGGACTTCCATTTAATTTTAGCCCCAATCCAAGAACAGAGCTCTTATGACATGGCCCTGCTCGATGTTAACCTTCATGAAGAGATCACTGAAGATGAAGGTGCTAAAGTGTGGTGAAGAAAGGAGATGGTGCCCAGCTATCTACTGGAATAGCATCTGGGGTCTTAAAGGCTTGCTCTGAAACAAACAGCTATCGAAGTGAGGTGTCAACGAAGTCCACATGGAAGAACCACACCAGCCTATGTGATCCAAAGATAATAACGAAATCCAAATATGATGAAGGGAAAAGTATCAGAGCTTAAATTGTGAACACTCAATTTGTAGAATCCTATGGAGGGCAGTGGGAACCCAAGATCCATTTGTAGAGCAGATTAAGCCTCTGGCAGATCCCCTCTGGCCACAGGTGAGGGACTTGAACAGCTTTGCTATCAGACAAAGATTATTGTAAACTTGATTATGGTAGATGGAACTATGGTATAATATGATACTTAGTCAGTTGGCCTCCCTCTTGACCCAACCTGAATTTGCTCTAGGCTCTCCTGAATAGCAGAGAATAGCTTGTTCCATACAGAAATTTCTTCTCTGGCTTTTTATATTATTGCTGGTAGTGTTTTCTTGCTTACTCTTTATTTTTAATCTTTAGATTTATTTTTAATTGTTTATGTTAGGTTTCCTAGTTTATGAAGCACAGGAGTGGATGTATAGAGACCATAACAGATGAAAGGTTTATCAGGACGGAAATGGGTGGGTGGGAGGAAAATTGGGAAACAGATAATGAATGTGGGAGGGAGAGGGAGCACTAGAACTAATTATGATGATGTATATACAACTCTTTTTAAAAACAACTTAACTCCGGAAGTGTATGATGTGTGAATTTTATATCAATAAAACTATTTTTTAAAAGAATAGGATATCATAGTTGAGGGATGTGAATATCCTTGTTATCAGAAAGAGAGCATTGCAAAGTCGATTATAACAGAGGTCTTTGGTTAAAATGTAATATTTTATCATTTGATCTCTTTTGATTCATTTAAAACTGTTTCAGTTTTTAAAATGAAAGAAAGAAAAAGAAGGGGAAACACACAGGAATCGAGGCTCTGGTGAATCCCCACTGACCATGGGCCAAGGATGTGAACAGCCTTTCTATCAGGCACAGTGCAATGGAAAATGGATTGTTGCAGATGCAGTTAGATTAATCTTTAGCACTCTGTCATTTGCTCTCCCTCATGATGCATATTTAAATGATCTAGTTTTTAATGTTTTCTAATATTTCTATTGCTCTAGTTTTTCATTTTTTCTGCTTTCTTTTCAATTAAGGTTTTTTATCGTTTGACTTTGTTATTGTTAGTTTTTTGTTTGCTTTTTAAGTTTTTTCTGTATATGAAATCCAGGGTAGGTAAATCCATGAAGGCAGTAACTGGACCCCTGATTCTTTGGGGATATGGCAAGGGAGATTAGGGGAAATGGGAAGCTAATAACAGTGGGTAAAAGAAAGAAGAAAATGTCCTAAAACTGTGGTGATGATTATACAACTTCTCTTGAAGTGACCGGACTACTGAATTGTATGATATGTGAATCATAAGCCACTACAATTGCTGGAGGAAGGAGGGGAAGAATAGCAGAGAATGAACTAGCTAATAATACACGTGGTACAAGTGATACAAGAGAACTGGTTGAGTGGTATAAGTGGTGGAATGGTGGTAGTGAAGTGCCATCAATCAGTTCAGAATTGGGGATCCCATGTACAAAATGAGGAGGAGGAAGAGAAAACAGATACAAATATATGAAATTAGATAGCAGGCTAGAAAGGCCAGCAGAATATCAAAATTTAATTCTGAAAAGCAAGGGGAAAGAACCACCACAAAAAATGAGTCAAAGGCTAGTGGGCACGGAAAATTAAGAGAAAGGGAGGATGGGGTGTTGGAAATAGCTTTACCTATAAAAGTACATAAGGATATGAGAGAGAATCATTCAGAATGATTAGCAACATTTCTGTTGGTTATCCTCAAGATACTAAAAAATAATATAGCCGCAAAGTTCAAATACTCTTCTGAAAGTATCAGTTATAAACGTTCTCAAATTTCAAGGAAAATTTTACTATTTTTATGCAGGATCACAACCCAATGCCTGACTCGACCTGTCAACTCAATCATACATTTGCTTAAGGCTCAAGCTGTTTCTCACAATGACAGCCAGCCAATCAGAGAGATGATGGGCTGACAGCAGGGCACATGGGTTTGTGTTGTCATTTCTAAGTACGGAGCAGAAGTCGTGTGTCCTGAGAGAAGCTGGAGAAGGGCGAGGAGCCCAAGGGTCTGCAGTGCTTTGCTCTTCCTCGTCTTCTGATCAAGGGCTTACTTCCAATGAGGGCTGCCCCCCACTTACTCCTCGGTGGAGGGGGTTTGCAAATTTCATCTCGACATTAAGTAGGTACGATACCTTCAGGTATATTACAGAAACAGCTCATCCTCCCAAACCTTAGACATTTTCATAACTCCCTACAGCATTACGTAACTTTCTCAGATAACTGACTTCTCAAAACATCTGTATATTAGTCATAGTTCTCACAAGTTTCAGATGCCCTGGGAAATTCATTATTCTCTTGATAATATCCAAAATTCAGAAATTTCACTTTGCTTCATGTATGTCAAGAAAGCTAAATATACCTATATAGCTTTGCATTTATTTAGCATATATATCTATATATAGCCATATAGATGCTGGTGTTCAAGAATAAGATGCCAGACTTGCTGCTTTTTTTCATTCTTAAAACTTTCTATTCTAAATCTAAGCACATAGAGTCTTAATTGGTTTTACTTCTGAATAATTAGCATACAGCTTCTTAATATGTTTTTGTAATTTTTACGTTTTAGACCTTGAATATGTCTTGTTGCTTTTCATCTTACCTCACAGTTGGCGCCTCTCTTTAGAAAACGGGTCCCAGCAAACTTGCTGGATCTTCGTGCTATGAGGCTGACATACACTGGCCGTCCATAGATCAACAGCTCTGAAGAAGCAAGTTAAAGCCCTTGAGCACTTGTGGCTGCTGCGTACATATTTACATACATCATGTCTCACAGGTGAAAGTCAAAATTGAAACACACTGCCATCAAGTCAATTACAAATATAGTGATCCTACCCAGGGCTTGGGGACTATAAAGTTTTATAGGAACAGACAGACTCATCTTTCTCCAGGGGAGCAGCTGGTGGGTTTGAACAGCTGGCCTTGGGGCTAGCAGCCCTACGATGACCCAACAGTGTCCACAGGTTAAAGAGCAACTAAAAGCTCCACCCACGAATGGAACAGAAATGGAACTGGCTGCTCTTCAGAATCACACAGGTATGAGGACAACAACTGGCCCTGCCTAAGGGATGGATTGTTCCTATGAGTGTGGCGGGAAATAGAAAACAGGTGCAGGGTAACCAGCCTGGGGGGGGGGGGGGGGGGGGGGGAAGCTGGTACTTCCTTAGAGCCAAGTAAAGGATGTGAATACTTCAGAAAGGTCTTTTGCAGATTCACCCAGAGCAGTACATGGTTTGATTCATTGGCTGCTGCTTCCCTGCACAACAGTCGTCGATTAAGTAAAGTGAAGCCCTGAGCCACTTCAGTGTTCTTCTCTGTTAATCTCTGTTGTCTATGGTCCGGTGGCAACGATCCCTGTTTTCGTTACCCTGCCATGTAATCCAGACTGAAGGCTGTCGTCTTCGATCTTCATCAGTGTTTCTAGTCCTCGTCGTTTTGAGGGGCAAAGAAAGCAGTGCAAACAGAAACAACCGAAAACCGAGTGAATTGTTGTGAATTGCCTGATAAATACAGCTTCCTCGTTAGGTGACCATATTTAACTTTCCCGGCCTCAGTTGCAGCTTGTAGAAAATGGAGGAAGCGCTTTCTTAGGGGGAGGAGAACTAAATGAAATAGCCTATGTAGAGCTCAGCTGTGGTATATGTTCACAAAACAGCAATTAATCATATCACCACAGACTTCTGGAATTTGTTAGGTGCTTGGTAAGGTGAAGAGTAGACTCATTGCTTAACTAATGATCTATACAATCACAATATGTGCTGCTGATTACTATTAAAAAATTAGGAAAGACATTCTGAGGAGCCCAGGTGGCGTAGTGGTACACATTGAGCTGCAAAGAGTAAGATTAACCGTTTGAAACCACCAGCCTCTCTGGGGGAGAAAGACAGGGCTTTCTACTCCCGTGAAGAGGAACAGTCCCTGAAACTCACAGGGGCTGCTCTGCCCTGTCCTATAGGGTCACTATGATTCGGCATCGACTCAATGGCAATGACTTTGGTTTGGAGTTTGGAGCCAGCTCTAGACTACAAAACGGTGGAGAGCTACCTTTTAGGAACGGTCGCACTTGATTTTTTGGTCCTTGGTGGTAAAAACCAGTCAGACAAAAGCAACTTAAGGCCAAAGCTCATTTTCATTTAGTGACTGATTAAGTGGATGATCCCACTCACTGGGTGGAAATGATTATGAGGTAATGAGCCTGATTTTCAAGTGCAGCCCTTAATCTCACTCGTCATCTGTCCAGAACATCTGTTTGCATCTAGCCGCTCCTCGCCTGCACTTGCCACGAAGAAGGCTCGCCTCTCCAGCTGCCGATTGCCTTGCAAATGCTCTGGGCCAAGAGTTCATGACCACCGTCCATTCACCTCCTAGAGGGTCGCAAGACAACCCTTCCTTTAAAGCTTGCACCACATGTACTTCTGTCAACCAGGAAACACACTGGTGCCCAAACACCGGGCAAGATCTCCAGCCGTGAGATGAGAACGCTCGTGACTGCCTCCAGAAGGCATGCGCTGCCCCCTGGACCTCATGACAGAGGAGCGCTTTCGTGGGAGGTTTTCCACAGAGCCAGGGATTAAATGGAAGAGGAGGCTATGAAAGAAAGATGATAAAATTGAGCTCAGCACCTCCCCCAGTGCATAACGCTGTTGTTGTGCGCCAGTGGGCCCATTCTGACTCACAGCGAACCCCATGGGGCACAGTCAACCCAACCCACAGGCTTCCTGGGTGGCAAGTTTTACGGGAAAGGAGTCACTAGGTAGAGGGGAACCGCCAATCTTTCTATTAGCAACTGAGCACGTAACGACTTGCAGTGCCAGGGCTCTTTAACACTACCACTCCGTGATTTCTCGTGCCCACCTTATACCCAAACCTTCTAGTATCATTTAACTTAACCCAGTTTAGAAACAGTGGTCGACTCAGCCTCCGAAATTCTCTTTTGCATATGTCAGTCTCCTGAAGGAGCCCAGGGGCTGTAGCGGTTTCCCATTGGGCTGCTAACCACAAGATCCGTAGTTGGAAACCACCAGCCGCACCGATGGAGAAAGACGAGGCTTTCTCTTCCTGTCAAGAGTGACAGTCTGAGAAACCCACAGGGGCAGTTCTACGCTGTCCTATAGGGTTGCTATGCGTCAGAATCAACTCAATTGCAGTGAGTTTGGTGGGGTGGGGTGTGGGGGGTGTTGGTTAATTGGTTGATTCAGCCCAAAAGTACCACCATACCTCCTAGTAGTTTTCCATGCAAACCACGGCAACACTCCCATATACATCCACTTCTTTATGTACACGCATGCATGGTAAAGAGTCCTGACAGTGCTGTGGGCTGGTGAGTGGGCTGCTAACCGCACAGTCGGTGTTTAAACCCAACCCACTAGCCACTCCAAGGGAGAAAGATGAGGCTGTCTGCCCCATTTGGATTGACAGCTTTGGAAACCCTGTTTAGTCAGAGGAGACTCCACGGCAGTAGGTTTGGTGTTTGGGGTGTACAGTTTACTTATGATGCTTCCCCACTCCTAACTTTCCCTGGCCTTTCTGTACTGCCCGACTTCTGCTTTTCTCTCCGGAGCCCGCCCCATCCTCCTGACTTGTCAGTGGTCTCCCCCCTTCACTCAGTCTTACTGCCGAAGACTCCATCCACTGTATACACAGAGCACTTTCTCCTGGCTCTCGATGGACCTTTCTGACCAGGTAGTCCACATTCCTCTTTATATTTCCACTAAATGGGTCTAGGAGCCCTGGTGGCTTAGTGGTTACACATTGGCTGCTAGCCGCAAGGTCAGCAGTTTGAAACCACCAGCCACTTCATGGGAGAAAGATGAAGCTTTCTACTCCCACTAAGACTTATAGTGGTGGAAGCCCACATGGGGCAGCTCTATCCTGTCCGATAGGGTCGCTATGAGTCAGAATCGACTCTATGACAGTGAGAGTTAATAGACATCATAACTGTTCTTTAAAAAAGGATACTTGACTGTCCACAGAATCCGTGAATAATATATAGCAGCCAGTCACGGTGGACAGTGTTTTTAATTACTTCCAGAAGCTCGCCATTCCACACATACTTCATGTATGGTTCACTGCAGATCCCAAACACACCTGAGAAAGAAGAGTCAGCATCAGAAATATCCAGACCACTGGTTGAAAATCAAGCTATTTTTTAAGTTCCTAAACTTTGCTTTTAACTTCAACGTACGAGGCCTGATTGAGAACACCGCTATGTTTTGGTAGCTCCCAAGGACCTCCTCCCCCAGAACACAGCAGGGACTCCGCACAAAGGCAGAGCATACTCACAAGTTGTGATTTGTGAGAGCATTTAATGTGAGAGAGAATGCTGGAGACATTAAGAACATGCGAGCAAATGCAGTAGAAAGCTGAGAGGCAACATAGAGTTGGGGAGGGGAACAGAGCTCGAGGGTTGAGTGCCTAAGTCAAACCGGAATATCCAACTGGTCCATTCCGTTTCAACCCCCAGCTGAGAATCTACCTTCCCATCCCACGTACACTGAATCAGAATCCACATTTTAACCAGCACTCCAGGTAATTCTGAAGTTAAATTGCTTGTTAAATTTCATCAAGCATGAATCAGCACATGCAGATGAATTAAATAACCAACGAGTTTGACTGAACTTGTATGAAGCCTAAAAGAAGCAATAAGGAGATTGATGAAGCAATAGCTTAAAAAATTGTGACAGTTCTGGAGAGCAGGCAATCAAAACCATTCTGCTTCCACAACGGTCCTTTTGGAACTGGTCTCTACGGCGGAAAAAGGGTGGCATGTATTCTCTAATACTCAAAACAAAAACAATTCTCCATTTAAATATCTCCAAAAGTCTAGAACTGAATGCATTCCCTAAATATTTTTTAATGACATGAATGATTACTAGGAAATATCAGCATACAAATGAAATTACATGGTGATCAAGATTTCTATAAAAACAAACAGGTCAAGTTCATGTAGTAGAACTACCCTAAGTCAAGACGAAGAGCAGAGAGAGAGGGAGAAATGTAAGTCTACTTAATAAGAGGCCATTTCGTGGATGTTGCATTAACAGGCTTGGATAAACTAACAATAACCTACCGCTTCCACCCTGTGTAACCAATCCTTCATCTTCAAAGATATCAAAGCTCTCTTGGCGAGCCTGGGTCGTTTCTGACTTCAGCATCTCCAGGGGCATCCGCAAGACAGTGAGATTATATTGAAGAGAGTGGGACAAATCATAGCTGTAACTGAGAGCAGAATTGAAATTTACTAAGAACTATAAAAGCACAGCAGTGTCCATGGTCTTGGCTCCCTGTGGAAGTAAAATGTGTGAACTGACGGGCTAGCACCTGTTCCTTTACTTGGAAGTGGTGCTGTTCATATAAGCACTTAAAACAAAGCAAAGCATGAGCATAATTGGACACAGAAGAGACCCAGGGTATGACGTAAGCAGGTGTGCCACTAGAAAGATAGTTATAGGTTTGTACGAAGTGCATTGCCTGCTTTGTGCTGAAATTAATTTAAGCTCATGGCCAAGAACCAAGGAACCCGGCTGGCATATGTATCTGAAAGGAAGCTCTGTAGGCACTATAACCTCCCCTGCAAGAATGTATAGCTCCCTTCGCTAAGTCACCCAGGAACAAAAACAATTCTATTCATTATTAATTATATTGGGCTTTGTGATACAACAGACATAAGCAAATGACACATGTCATTTCACAGGAACGTGTCGTAAGAAAGGAACAGCCACAATAATCTCTCAGCAAAAAAGAGAGAGAGAAAAAAGAATTTTATATTTTTAAGCCAAAAGAAAACCCTTTATGATTCTTATTTTGCATAACCACTACCTTTTGAAATACAGTTCTCATATATTATTGGCATAGAATTTCAGAACGTAACTAGCATTCTTTAGACATATATGCAAATTTGTTTTGAAAGTATTGGGGGCATAATTTTAAAGATGAATGTTAACAATTCTGCCTGGACTCACATACATTATTTTAATGATTAGTTCCTTCCTTAATTGATTCTGATCATCTGATTGAAACTGACTTTTTGTTTCCTCTGTGGAATCAATCTGACCACATTTGCTTGATCCATCTACTCACTCTAATCTCACAGGTTGAAAAGTGGTATTAAGAAGTTGGTTTTTCTATCACAATGATCTCCATATAGCCCCCTCCCAGAGGGAAGACAACAGAAAAGTGGGTGAAGGGAGATATCGGTCAGTGTAAGACATGAAAAAAAAGTATAAATGATCAAGGGTTCATGAGGGAGGGATGGGGGGGGAGGGAGGGAAAAAATGAGGAGCTAATACCAAGGGGTCAAGTAGAAGGAAAATGTTTTGAGAATGATGATGGTAACAAATGTACAAATCTGCTTGACATAATAGATGGATGTATGGATTGTGATAAGAGCTGTAAATGCCCCCAATGAAATGATTTTTTTAAAAGAGCAGGAAAAGTTGGTTTTTAACAATCTAGCTAAAACAAATAGTTTTCCAGCAAAGTCTTAAGAATGCAGTCATCTTTTAAAAAGGCTATCTAAGAGACGCAGAGAGGAACCTACATCTTTTTCCTTCAGGAGCAGCCCTATCCGGGCCTGGTGCGGGGCTCAGAAGAAGCTGAGAATGGGCAGCGGGGACTGCTCAGATGGTGCGGCCGAGAGCAGCAGACACGCAAGCAGTGCTGGGAACAGACAGTGCGCCTGAGGACGCAAACGCAGATGGCAGAGGCCAAAAACAGAAAAATAATTCACTTTCCCTAGTTTTCCATCACTCCGTTCTACTTAATAACCTTGATGTCATAGGTAAGGAAAGAGTTAACTCTATCAATAATTAACTCGTAGTAACCTATAGGACAGTTTGCTAAGCCGTAACCGCGGCAGGAAGCAGACGGCCTCCTCTTTCTCCGGAGGGGTGGCTGGTGGTTTCCAGCTGCTGACCTTGAGGACAGCGGCCCAGGCAATGGCTCACAACACCCCAGGGGCAGGCGTCACAGTGGGCTTGATGGCAGGGATGTCTGAGTTGCTAACAATTCATTACAAAGACAAAAAATGTAAGTTCCCTTTCAGTATAAAACACCAATCAATGCCTACAGACTTGTTAGACCAGTGGTTCTCAACCTTCCTCACGCCACGACCCTTTCATACAGTTCCTCATGTGGTGGTGACCCCCAACAACCATAAACTTATTTTTGTTGCTTCTTCATTACTGTCATTTTGCTACTGTTATGAATTGGGCGACCCCTGTGAAAGGGGTCGCGACCCACAGGTTAAGAATCACTGTGTTAGACCCCCTTTTAGCTCTAAGACTCAAGCTCTTATTTAGCACATCCTACTTTGTGTTCTTCCTTTTAATTTGGACATTTAAGTGAATATAGTTTTCCATTTATCACAATCACACTATATCAACCAAATCCATGTAATGAGCCCATTTGTGGCAATATAGCACAAAATCGTGATGCTTTACCGCAATTTACTTGCCTGTTCTTTAGTTTGGAGTGCTGGTGGCATAGTGGTTATGCATTGGGCTGCTAACTGCAAGGTCAGTAGTTCAAACCACCAGCCATCTGTGGAAGAAAGATGGGGCTTTCTACTCCCATAAAGAGTTACCGTCTTGACAAGTGGGATTTACTAAGGATAAAACACCTGAGTGCCTCAAAAGACTTCACCAAGAGAGTAACAAGGCAACCACAGACTGGAAGAGGATTTTTAGCAATGACACAACAGACAAAGGGCTTACTATGAAAATCTACAATACCCTCCTTGCCTACAAAACTAGAAAAGCAGTTAACCCCTTGAAGAAGTGGGCAAAAGAGCTGAAAAGAAGTTTCACTCAGGAGGAGACCCATACGGCCAATAAACATATGAGAAAATGCTCCGGATCATTAGCGATCAGAGATGCAAGTCAAAACAACCACAAGAAGGCATCTAAC
>NW_022107431.1:40050821-40052371 GCF_000313985.2 Echinops telfairi | reverse complement strand
GTCATGTTGTCCCCTTACTGGAGCAGACTGTGACAGAGGACAATGCTGGGGTCACACGGCGGGGAGGTGGTGCAAGCTAAACCCCCACAGCAGGGCGAACCAAGACGGGAACATAACAGATCAGCAACTGGAGCAAAGCAAAGCTACGAAGCCCCTGAAGAGCCCCCAAAATGGACTTCAGCCTGGGAGGGGCAGTTCCCAGAGATCCCCCAGAACCAGTGGGGAGATAGTCATGAAGGTCAGCGAACAGACCTGGAATTATGTATATTTTTCTCCTTTTTTTCCCTCCTCTCCTTCTTTCAATCTTTTGTTTTCTTTTTGTTTGATCTATGTCATAGTCGGTTTGCCTACTTACATAAGACAGGCATGGGAAGCAAGTCCAAGGATAAAGCAGCGGGACCACCGGTCTGGGGAGACCTGCGGGGTGAGGATGGTGGTGGAAGGGTGTGGTGAGCAGGCAGCACCATAGACAGGGGAACAACTAGGGAATTAGAGTCAACAACATGGAAGAGCTAAAGATCTGGGGATATCAGAGCAAATTAGCTAAGAGGAAGTTCTAAGAGGCAGAAATAGGGGGAAAGTGATGGTGGGACAGGAGGAAGGTAAAAGGAAACAGAGGAAGGACCTAGTAAGCAAAGCAATGGGTAGAGGTATAAGCATAGGTGTGTACAGATTTAAATACATTAATTCACAAAAATAGAGGTATTGGCCTATGTACATATATTTATATGGCAATACACTGAGGAAGTAGATAGACTTCATGCCTCTGCTCCCAACCTCCCTCAATACAAGAACACTTTTTTCTAACAAATCAGCATTCTGAGATGCTCACCCTCCCTACATAATTGCTGAAGACAAAACAGGTGCATAAGCAAATGTGGTGAAGAAGGCGGATGCTGCCCAGCTCTAAAAATATATAGCATCTGGGGTCTCAAAGGCTTGAAGTTAAACAAGTGGCCATTCAGTAGAGAAGCAACAAGCCCACATCAAAGAAGCACACTGCTGGTGAGATCATGAGAAGTCATTGGGAGGGACCAGGTAATAGGCATCAGCAGACACCATAACAAGCAAACCAACAAACAAAAACAAAGTTGAGAATGAGTGGGGGCGGAGCAGAGACCCAAAACTCATCTGTAGACAATGAAACAATCCCCCCACAGAGGGGGCACAGGGAAGGGATGAATCAACCAGGGTGCAATAAAGCATCGATGAAACACACTATATTCCTCTGGTTCCTTGAGGCTTCCTTACCCCCCACTATCATGACCCCAGTACTGCTTCTCAATTCAAACTAGACCAGAGCATATACGTAGGTTCTGAAAAGAGATGGGGCTCACGACACACGGAATCCCAGAACAGAAGTGGTAATAGTGATACCAGAAGGGTAGGGATAAGGGGGGGAAAGGAAGGAAGAAAGGGGAAACCGATTGCAATAATCGACAAATAACCATACATCCCTGTCCAGGGGTAAGAACAACAGAAAACATGGAGGAAGAGAGACAGCGATCAGTGTAAGATATGAAAATAATCATTTATAATCGATCAAGGGG
>NW_022107431.1:40048741-40050518 GCF_000313985.2 Echinops telfairi | reverse complement strand
GTCTACCTGGGCATGGACTCGAGGGCCATGCGCTTGTTTGCCATATTTTGCTCTCTGGGTTGCCCTGGGTAGGTAGAATTGTTTGTTGGGGCTGTCATAAACTAAGAAACCATAAATGGCTCTTAAATTGAGATGAATAATTACTGATTTATTTTCCTAAGATATGCTTCCATATATATTTAATGCTACATACCTCTCCAGAAAAACTATTAATTTACCAATGCCACAGCAAAACATTGGTATTACAATAGTCTTTTCGATTTTGAGCTTACTTTACCCTGTTTTATAGATTAATAACTATTGAACGATGGATCTATTACAACTCTATTAGAGACTTACCATATATTTTTATAATTCAAAACTACAAAATGAGACTGTTTCTTTAAACTACATTAAATATCAAACACAAAGATATTTTTTATAGCTACCCTATACAATTCAGATTTCCAAAACTCAGATTTTAAGAGAAGGAGACACCTTCATTTTTATGTTTCTATATAATAATTTGGTGATTGTTTTTTTCATGGAAGAACAACTACCGTATCTTCTAATTCTGTTTTTACCATCTAGGGAACAAACATAGAAAAACTTAAATAATTGACAGGAACACAACCAGTTCAAACTTACCTAAAGTAAAAATTGCTAGAAAGGTCCACATTTTGGAATATTCGCAGATACCTTCAAAAAACAAAACAAAACCGTATTACATCCATACAACACTCTTTATTTTTTTCATAGTTTCACATACACAGATATTACACATTTACATTGACCAGTACACTCATCAGCACTGAAGGCTAATCCATCCCCGGAGCAGTGATTCCATAGAAGTCATTTGTCAATCTGCTGTGCATCCTTTCAGACTCGCTCACATGCTAGGCTGGGCCATCTCCTTGTCACTGATGGTGCCAGTGAGAGGGACAGCCACCCCCACACACACACAGAAACTGAACTCTGGGCAAGAGAGAACTAAGTACCCATTCTGCAGATTAGTTCTCTCTGTTCTCCGTATTAGATGTAATGAGATATGATGTGGCCAGATTGTATATCTAAGCGTCCTTCTAGAGCACATACTTGGAAACAAAACCAACCCAAACTGGTTGCTGTCAAATCTATTCTGACTCAGGAGACTACGTGTTACAGGGTAGAACTGCTTGCTGGGGTTTTTCTTGGTTGGGCATTACAGAAGCAGATCACCAGGCCTTTCTTCCTTGGCTTACTGGTAAATACAGTCAACCTTTAGGTTAGTAACCAAGCACAAGTCATTTGCACCAGCCAGGGACTCAGTGAGTTTTAATAGCCAGGGGGCTTCAAACAGTTCCTAGAAAAATGTAGTTAAGAGTGTGGAATTTTTCTAGGAACTTTTGAAGCCCACTTGGGTGCTTTTGAAATTTGCTAGAAAATGCCAACTTGTTCTCTAAGCGGCTGAAATAATATCACTCCAACTCAGAGCATATAAATATGTCCATTCCCACATTTCTGTTAACACTTAAAATATTGGCAGGTATTTCAATGAATTCTCATCTGACTAATGGAAGTAAAACAATATATATTTTCCAATTTTTTTCAGGTATTTCCCTAATTACAAGATCTCTTCTGTGAGCTGCCTGTTCAGGCCTTTTGACCAGTTTTCAATTAGGTTGCTCATCTGTTTCTCATTACCACTTTTATATTGCTCCTGTCTACTAAAATGTGTCTAGATTGTCTAGACATTTTCAATATTGGCATCATCACCCATTTCATTGTTTCCCTTATGATTTGCACTTTTGATTATTTT
>NW_022107431.1:40045540-40046523 GCF_000313985.2 Echinops telfairi | reverse complement strand
CATTGAATTGATTAGATGGCAGTGAGGTAGAAACATTAATTTGGGGCAACACTAACATCTTCATAAGACACCCATGCCATTGATTGTTTCCACCGGCAAATAAGGACAGATCTCCAATACTTGTTGTGTTGTTCTTGGGTGACATTGAGTCCGTTATGACTCCCAATGACCCTATGGACAATGGAACACGACACCGCCCTGTCCTGCAACATCCTCAAAATCGATCATACGTTTGAGTCCACTGCTGCAGCCACTGTGTCAATCCATCTTTTGGAGGGTCTTCCTCTTTTTCACTGCCTCCCTATCAAGTACGATGTCCGCTTCCAGGGACTGGTCTCTCCTGATAACATGTCCAAAGCACAGGAGACGAACTCTGTAAGGATGATTCTGGCTGTACTTCTTCCAAGACAGATTGGTTTATTCTTTTGGAAGTCCATGGTACTCTCAATATTCGTCACCAACATCATAATTCTTGATTATTCTCCGGTCTTCCTTATTCAATGTCCAACTTTCACAAGCATAGGATGCAATTGAAAATACCTTGACTTTGGTTAGGCCCACTGTAGTCCTCAGAGTAAAATACTTGCTTTTCAGTGTGTGTGTGTATATATATATAGTTTAAAGGCATTTATTCAGTGTTGTGATCAGACTATTGCATTTAGTAATCCACAGCATGCATACAAAAAAAGAAGAAAAAAAACTTACATTAAAACCCTTTGTTGGAATGCACTATACTTTCCACAGAACAGAAACTAAAAGAACCTGTTATACAATTAGTCACAAATACAGCCCCAAAATTCTTCTGCCCATACACATGAGTATTGTCTAAAACATGTCTTCTTTGTAGCTACCATTGTGCTTGGCTGAGTTCACAAATTTGTAGTAACCTGTAGCTTCCCTGTCACTTCTCTGGCTCTCCTCTCCTGCTAAGCTTTGTTTCCTGGTAGTCATTAAAAATCTTCTGCCACTGCCATGGTTACTGC
>NW_022107431.1:40033584-40043747 GCF_000313985.2 Echinops telfairi | reverse complement strand
ATATACTTTGTATCTCCTTTTGATGCTTCCTCTACCATTCAATATGTTGCCTATAGAAGCTTATTTTTGACACTTGGAGGCTTAAATTTTTTTTTCTTTGAGTTCTTTCAGTTTAAGATACACTGAGAGTGTTCTTCCTTTTGAGGTTTTCTAACTCTAAGTCTTTGTACATTTCATTATAATACATTACTTTCTCTTCTCAAGCTGCCCTTTGAAATTTTCTGGTCAGCTCTTTTACTTCATCATTTCTTCATTTGTCTTAGCTGCTCTATGATTAAGATCAAGTTTCAGAGTCTCTTCTGACATCCACTTTGAACTTTTCTTTAGTTCTTGTATTTTTAATGACCTTTTGTTGTCTTCATGTATAATATTTTTGGCATCGTCCCATAGCTCATCGGGTCTTCTGTCACTCATGTTGCAATGCAGAAAATCTGTTCTTGAGATGTTCTCAAAACTGAGGTGGGTAGATTCAAGGTCGTATTTTGGTTGCCATGAACTTGTTTTCATTTTCTTCAGCTTCAAGCTGAGCTTACATATGAGCAACTGACATCTGTTCCAAAGTCGGCCCCTGGCCTCATTTTAGCTGCTGCTATTGAGTTTCTCCCTCATCTCTTCTCAGAGATGTAGTTATTTATATAATTGGTTTTGATGTTGTTGAAAGAAAGGTATTTGCAATGAAGAACCATTGGTTTTGTAAAATCATAACATGCAATCCCTAGCTTAATTTCTATCATCAACTCTGTATTTTGCAGCTACTGTTCTTCTTCTTTGTTTCCAACTCTTGCATTCCAATTGCCAATAATTATCAATGCATCCTGATTGTATGTTTGCTCGATTTCAGACTGAAACCATTGGCAAAATTCTTCAAGTTCTGTATCATTTGCTTTAGTGGTTGGTGCATAAATTTGAATAATAGTTGTATTGATTGGATTCCTTTGTATGCTGACAGATATAAACTTATCACAGCACTGTACTTCAAGATAGATATTGAAATGTCTTTTTGATGATACAATGAATGCAACACCATTCCTCTTGAATCTCCCATTCCAGGCATAATAAACTGTATGATTTTCTTAATCAAAAGGGCCAAGACCAGTCTATTTCAGCTCACGCATCCCTAGGATATCAATCTTTATGCATTTCATTTCATTTTTGATGACTTCCAATTTTCCTAGATTTGTATTTCATACATTCCCAGTTTAAATTATTAATAGATGTTTACAGCTGTTTCTTCTCATTTAGAGCCTTGCCCCAACAGCAAACAAAGGTACCAAAGGCTTTGCTCCCACAGCTCTACTCCACCCATGTCATGATGGTCAACTTCCCTTTCAGAAGGCAGCTCTTCCTCGGTCATATTTTGAATGCTTGCAGACGGGAGGGGCTCATCTTCCAGCATTATATCTAACAATGGTCCATTGCTACTCATAAGGTTTTCAGTGTATCTAACAATATTACACTGTTATTCGTGTGGTTTGTACTCACTGATCCCTCAGAAGTAGGCAGCTTTTTCCTTCTTCCTGGCTGTTCTTAGTCTGGAAGCTCTGCTGAAACCTGTTCTCTCGCTGATATTTGAAAATACCAGTGCCATTGCATCACAGCAACACACAAGCCACCACGGTACAACAAATTGACAGACAAGAGGGGTTCCAATTAGTTAGGGACTATTAAAATCCTTTAATAATGTTTCATTAATTTCTCCATAAGGTTTTATTATATTTATTCCCATGTACATTGGAGGCTTTCGTACTATTATAAATGGGATCACTACCAAACTTTCTCATTGCTTACTGACAGTGTTCAGAAACACTCCTGCTTCTTATATGGGGATCTCTGCACACTCCCCTTTGTTTCAAAGTTTGGAGATATTCTTGGATTTCCCAAGTAGAAAAGCCTGCTTTCTGCAAATAGCGGCAATATTAATTTCTTTTCAAACTTGAGGCCTTATTTCCTTTTCTCGTTTTATCACCTTGGCTAAGACCTTGAAAACAGTGCTGATTATTAGTAGCGATGACAGAGACCTCGATTTTGTCTCTGACCTTACAAGAGACCTAAAGTTTCATTTCGATGAATAATCTTCAATGTAGGTTTTTAATAGATATTATTTATATATAAATAATAGATATTATTTATTACTCTGGAAGGGCAATGGTTAAATGTTTGACTACAAATTTGAAACTTACCCACTGGCTCTGTGGGAGAAAGACTTGGCAATCTACTCCCAAATAGGGTTTCTACGATTTGAAATCAACACAACACACCTAGCAATAACGACTTCTATTCCTACGTTGCTAAGATCATGAGTGGTTACGAAATTTTTGTCAAATACAGTTTCTGTGAATATGAGGGGGCTTCAAACCATTTATGGAAAACTGGAATGGGATAATGGGATTTTCCCACAGACTTTTTGAAACCCTCTCTTATTTTCCCCATCAATATTTTTAAGTGACAAATTGTCCAGTACATTTTCTAAAGTCGATATAGCCATGCAATACAAAAGCAAGCGGCACTTCTCATTAAGTAAGACATGTTTGGTACCAATCTTTTATTAAGGAGCTCTGGTGGCGTAGTGAGTTACTCATTGGGCTGCTGACAGCAAGGTCAGCAGTTCCAAGCCACCAGCTGCTCTGACGGAGAAAAGAGGTTTTCTACTCCCATAAACAATTACAGTCTCAGAAACCCACAAGCGCAGTTCTACCCTGTCCTACAGGGTGGACGGAATCAACTCAAGGGCAGTGAGTAAGTGACTCTTTTAATTGCCAATATTTTACCAAATATTTTACATTATTTGATATTAGATTATCTACCTTTTTGTGCATTTTAAACATTTTGCCTGTCTAGGAATGTTTATTTAAGTTTGCCACCACAAGCTATTTAATAAAATTCTGTCTTATTTTGGATACAATCCATTTATTACACAATGTCAATCAGAAGATTCATTCTTTAAAGAGAGTCAGGCCATCATGTGGATTCGCTTTTGTTTTGACTGTGTTATGGATTCCACTATGTTTTATCACTCTTGGCTAAAGAATTCTAAAGAAGAGGCTTATAAGTAATATAATCTCAGCAACCTTGCCCATCACTTAGATTCATATGAGCCCATCTGCAGGGCTTCACTTTTAATCAATAGACCATGGTTGCTGGGAAATTACATGGGATATATAGAATTTTCAGCTGGTATAACACAAAACTCCTTTGTCTGGTAAATGGTATTTACTTCACCTGAAATATAACTTTTTAACGACCTCACTTCAAAATCACTATTGGAGATCCAGGAAAGTAATAACTAAGCAGATATTATGCAAGACCATCACACACCCTTCATCTCAGTGCACGCACCTACAATACTATAAAGATATAGATATAGAGTGCAATCAAATTGAAAATGTTACCTGTCTGAAGAACTTGTGATCAGTTACAGATTTAAAACTTTGTTCAATTTTAATCCTCGTAATATTAAAATAAACCAATTCTATTCTTTCTTCTACCAATTTAATAGCCTTTTCTCATATTCTCAAGACTCCAGTAAGTTCCCCACACACAAAAAAATTTGGAAAATTTCAATTTTATAGGAATATTGAACCAAAAGATAGTACAATTAACACCAGTATGTCCTTTATCTGAATTAACTGATAAAATTTCTTTAAACACACACACTCTCTCTCTCTCTCTCTTTAAAATACGCGTGCCTACTTTATTTTTCCAAACCATTTTATGGTAAGTAGTTTGGTGGCATAAGGCTTGGCCACTAATAAACAGATTGGTGGTTCAAACCCACCTGCAGTTCCCTGGGAGACTGGGTGATCTACTTCCCTAAATATTACAGACAAGAAAGTCCTATCAGTAGTTCTATTTTGTCACATGGAGTAGCTATGTTGAAATTACTTGGTGGCACTCAATAACAACAGCAGTGCACGTGACACTTGACTCATAAAGATGTCTGTATGAATCTACTATGAACAAGGGCAAGCTTCTAAGTACCCACAGTACCATTGTTGGCGGTGTTCTGTGCCAGCCAGTCGATTGCAACTCATGGTAAGCCAATATACAATGCAACAAAACACTGGTTGGTCCTGTACCATCTTCCCAATCATTATGTCTTAGCTCACTGTTGCTAAGTCATGGTGTCAAAATCATCTAGTATATAGTCTATGCAAGACAGTATACTTGTTCAGTTCTTAAATACTGACCAGAAGGTTGGAGATTTGAATTTACCATCGACTCTACAGAAGAAAAAAACTAGAAATTTGTTCCTGTAAAGATTAACCTGTTGGCATCAAATCCAATGAAATCCTTTAAATCTGTGTTGGTGCATGCATGCTTTAATCCAGGGTGCAAATAAGTATCATGTGTTAGGCCTGGTTATCACATCACCTTCTCCCTGCCATCAAGTCAATCCCAACTCATGGAGACCCTGTAGAACAGGGTAGAACTGCCCCTTTGGGTTTCCAAGACTGTAACTTTCTATGGAAGTAGAGAGCCCTGTGTTTCTCCCTCGGAGTTCCTGATGGTCTTTAGCTTTTTCTATTTTTTCATGGCATTGACATTTTTGAAGAGGCTAGGCCAGTTGTCTCGCAGAATAGCCTAGCACATGATTTGTCTGATCATTTCCTCAATCTGTGTCCTTTCCATTACATCACACAAAGAGGCACATAATGTAGGTCTTGGTCCCTTTGTTGGTGACACTAATTTTGCTCATTTGGTTAACTAAGTCTGCTTTTTGTTTTTTCCATTATAAAAAGTACTTTTTCTCTTTGGAAATATTGAAGAGATTCATGGAGTAAAGTGTTGAGATTGTGAGAATACCCAGTTCCTAATAGCAACCTTTCCACCAAGTGTGGCCTCTTGCCAGGATGAATTCTCATGATGGTGGAGTTTCTAGCAGCCCTTGTATACTCTAAGCCAGGATTTGAAGTTTTAACATGCTATTTATAATCCTCTAAATGTATTTTGTGCTCCAATTGGTTTATCACAATACAATAATAGTAAGGAATACTAGGACATACCGAGCTTCATCAGGGTGGGTAACTCGTACGGAATCATTTGGTATATAGATCAAATTTGTATCTTCTATCTTATATATTGCATGACCTCCAATATCCGCCATCTTCCTCCTTTTAGTTATTAACACAATATAATATCCTTCTAAGAATCTTACAAAACCTGTGCAACGAAAAAAGAAAGATAAGTATCACATTTTATAATTAATAATGCTCTTACATGTCATCAAATACATGTTTTAAAGTCCCAAGTTTCAGATACATTTCTTACTTTATTATTTATCTCCATGATTTAGAACCATAAGTTTTTCAGTTGTCTTAAGAATTATTTTCTGAAAGAACTGAAAAGAAGTTTCACTAGTGAGGAGACCTATATGGCCAGTAAACATATGAGAAAATGCTCCCAAGCATGCAAATCAAAACAACCATGAGACACCATCTAACACCTTTGAGGCTAGCCCAAATCAGAAAATCAGAGACCAAGTGTTGGGAGGGATGTGGCGCAATAGGAACGCTCCTACATTGCTGGTGGTCCTGTAGATATGTACAGCCGCTATGAAAAGCGATCTGGCGATACTTAAAAAATATGGAAACTGAGCTACCTTCTGACCCAGCTATCCCTCTTCTGAGTATATACCCAGAAGAGCTAAGAAATGAACCATGACCAGTTGTATGCACTCCAATGTTTATTGCAGTGCAATTCACAATCGCAAAGGGTTGGAAGCAATCTAAATGTCCATTGGTAGACGAGTGGATCAGTAAACTCTGGTACATACACACAATGGAGTACTTACTATACATCACTAAAAAGCACTGATGAGCACATGAAACACGTCTTTTCATGGGAAGAGTGGAGGAAATTATGCTGAGCGAAGTCAGCCAATCACAAAAGGAGAAGTACAGCATGAGTCCCCTGAGGTAAGTGTAGTCAGCACGGTAGGTATAGAAGAGAAGCCACCTATATCATAACACTTGGGTTAAGATACAGGGAATTGGGAGGAAGTTGGACCAAACCCAAGGAGGTACATGTTGGTACAACACAATAATGGGGAAAGCGGGGAGGGGGGAGGGGGGAGAAAAGAGGGGGCTGAAAGTGAAATGATGACTGAGGGAGCAGGGCACTAATCCACTCAGGGGGAGAGTACTGGTCTTGTCTCCACAGAATCGGGAGTGGGCACGCAGACCTTACCAAGATGCACCAAACATGAGAACAGCGTGGTCACATGGAAGAATGCGTGAAAAGAGAGAGCTACACGGCTGGCCCCAACCAAAGCCAAACTGATGCCCTCCCTGGAAGTGGGTGTGGCGGAGAGCAGAACTGAACCCACAGGTTGGGGAGAGGGGTCAGCGTGCCACACCCACACAGAGGCAGGCCCGTAGGGTGGAAGAGAAAGAGAGAGATGGACTGGACCCCACGCTGGCACACCAGGCTCAGAGGATGACGTCCCTGTGGGGAGGTAATGGGACACAGAGGGGACTGGGCAAATGACAACAGCACGTGTCATGCTGTCCCCTTATTGGAGCACAGTGTGACAGAGGACATTTCTGGGGTCACATGGGGGAAGGAAGCAGTGCAGTCTGAACCCCCCAAAATGGAGCAAATCAAGAAGGGAACATACCTGAATAAACAATCCCAAGGAGAAAACAACGGGACCAACGGTTCCTGGGGAACAGGGGAGAGGGGGAGGAGGGGGAAAGGAAGTAGTGTTAACAAACTCAGGGACAAGTGATCCAAGATTGGTGGCGAAGGGGGCGTGGGAGGCCTGGTAAGGCTTGAGCAAGGGTAATGTAACCGAAAAGAAATACTGAAACCCAAATGAAGGCTGAGCATGATAGTGTGACAAGAGGAAAATAAAAGGAAATAGAGGAAAGAACTAGGAGGTAAAGGGCATTTATAGAGGTCTAAATACAGGTATGTAAATATGTAAATATACTTATTTATGATGGTGGGGAAATAGATATATGTGCATATATTTATAGGTTTAGTATTAAGGTAGCAGATGGACATTGGGCCATCACTCAAGTACTCCCTCAATGCAAGAACACTTTGTGCTATTACACTGACACTCCATGATGCTCACCTTCCTGGCACAATTGATGAAGACAAATGTGTGCATAAGCAAATGTGGTGAAGAAAGCTGATGGTGCCCAGTTATCAAAAGTTATAGGGTCTAGGGTCTTAAAGGCTTGAAGGTAAACAAGTGGCCATCTAGCTGAGAAGCAACCAAGCCCACATGAAAGAAGCACACCAGCAGGTGTGATCACGAGGTATAGAAGGGATCAGGTTTGAGCATCAAAGAAGAAAAAAATCATATTATTGTGTGCTCACCTTCCCGATACGATCACTGAAGACAATTGGATGCATAAGCAAATGTGTTGAAGAAAGCTGATGGTGCCTGGCTATCAAACAATATATAGCATCTGGGATCTTAAGGCTTAAAGGTAAACAAGTGGCCATCAAGCTGAGAAGCAACAAAGCCCACATGGATGAAAAACATCAGACTGTGTGATCACGAGGTGTCAAAGATATCAGGTATTAGGCATCAAGGAAAAAAAATCATATCATTGTTAAGGAGTGGGAGTGCAGATTGGGGACCCAAAGCCCATCTCTGGGCAACTGGACATCCCCTTACAGTCTCTGAAACCCACTGAGGCCGTTCTACTCTGTCCTTCAAGGTCACTATGAGTTGACATCAATGGCAGTAAGTTTGGAGTTTGTATAGGGTAAAGTAGAACTGCCTTCCAGTGTTTTCTAAGATATAACCTTTACAGAAGCAGATTGTTAGGTGGGTTCTAATTGATAACTAAATAGCAGTGCACTTAACCATTGTCCCACAAGGGTTCCTAGAGACAAGATCAGTCGGTAAAACTGCATCTTCATGTCCTGTATACTATTCCTTATATTTGCCTCTGAACTTTCTAACACATAATCAAATTAAATACATGTAATTGTGCCATACACAGTATCTTTGTGATAAAAAACAAATCAACTGCTTGCAAGAGCTACTCCCAGTTCCAAGAACTAATTTTTAAGTTAGTCCTCCTTTTTAAAAAGAAGAGGAGACCTTGTGATACAGGAACAGAAACTTCAGGAAATGTCTACTGTAATGTCAAGGGTACACACACATCTTCAGGGTATTTCATAAGCCAAACCACAATTCAATCACCATAATGCTCTACAAACAAAGAATATAGGCAAGGCACCTAGCTCAACAAAGGCCTAATTAAATTTGAAGATAAAATTAATTTAGACATCGAAGGCTACAGTTCCCCAAATGTTCTCTTTCTGAGTAATAAGTTAATAAGTTCTGGGGGAAGAGGTGAGCAGTGAGCAAACAGACCAGGGAGATCTTGGGCAAAGCAGACTTGAAACAAAACAACAACAACAAGCATGTACGTTCTCATAATCCTGTGCTAGTATGCCATGGGGATCTCTACAGGGTTGACCACCAATCTCTACATTGGCTTCACCATGCAGCACACTTACCACCCACAGAGAGAGATTTTGTTAAGAACTTCACTACTACCACTGTGGCCAATTGTCCTAGAGTAGACTCCATCTAAATGTACTAGAAAGAATGGATAGAACCTTCTGCGAATCCACTTTGGGAAATGTTGATGAAAAAGAATAGACCTCATGAATTCTGGGTTGCTAGAGGGAAGACTCAATTTGCAGCAGCTTAACCTGAAAAGGAATGTATTTTAAGAATACTGAGGTGATCTATGACACTCCTGGACAACAGTGTGACTGAGTCTCAAAAAAATAACAAACACACTCACACAAAAAAACTCAAGATGTGTCTCTGAACATCTCTTGCAAAGGGGTTGGTGATTTTGAACTGCTAAGGATGCAGATAGCAGCCCAACGCAGAAGCTACTACACCACTAGTAAATAAAAAGACTTCTTAAAGTTCTATAAACCATTTCCAGTATTTACTTCTGAGCTTTCTAACAGATAAGGCAAATTAAATACATTTAATCATACCATACACCGTGTCTGTATGATAAAAACCACACAGGTGCTTTGGGATGCTATCTGTAAGGTCAGCAATTCAAACCCACTAGCCACTCCTTAGGAGAAAGATGAGGTTGTCTACTCCTGTATAGACTTAGAGTCTCACAAGCTCAAGGCCAGGTCTACTTTGCCCTATAAGGTCAATGAGTCGAAATCCATTTGATGGTGGTGGGTGGATGAAGCATATACCCCAGAACATTGTTAAAAACAATAGAGCAATCACCAGCAAATAATGTTGAATAAGAGCTGATACAAGGGGCTCTGGTGGCACAGTGGGTTACACATTGGGCTGCTGACCACAAGGTCAGCAGTTCAAAACCAGCAGCTGTTCTGTGGGAGGAAGATGAAGCTTACTACTCCTGTAAAGATTTACAGTCTTGGAAACCCACAGGGACAGTTTTATTTTGTCCTTTGGGGTCACTATGAGTTTGAATCAACTCGAAAGCAATGAGTTTGAGTTTTTGAGAAGAACCACTACAAGGTGCCCTGACGGTCGGTGAGATTTAGGGTTAGCTGCAAAGCCTTCAGGAAAAAGATGATGCTGTCTGCTCTCGTCCAGATTTACAACCCTAGAGCAGTTCTCTCTGTCCAACAGGGTGCCATGAATTAGGTGACGGTGAGTTTTTAAGAGCTGGCATTAGTCACAGCAATTAGTGGAGGCACAGAGCAGGGGAGCCTAGGACATCAAGCTTAGTAAAATAGAGGCCTGTGAATAAGAGGAAGACCCTCAATAAGAAGTACTGACACAGCGGCTGCCACAATGAGCTCAACACAGCCCATGGCTCTGAACACCACCCACCATGCCGAGCAAAACGAATGAAGAGAAATGAGCAGAGACTCAGTATAATGCGGGGGCACCATTAAGCACACCAACATACACATAATGGGAATACCAGAAGAAGAATCAAGAGAAAGAAATAATTGAAAACTTGCCAGATTTGATGAAAAATATGAATCTGTACATCTAATAACGCCACAAATTCCATGGAGGACAAATGCAAAGAGATCCTCACCCAGACAAAGAAAGCATAGAGTCAAAACATTAAAAAACAAAATACTCCCTCAATGCAAGAATGCATTGTTCTATTAAATTGGCATTCTATGATGTTCACCTTCCTGACACAACCGCTGAAGACAAAGTGGGTGAATAA
>NW_022107431.1:40022633-40032543 GCF_000313985.2 Echinops telfairi | reverse complement strand
TGCTTTACACAATTGATGCATGTATGAATTGTGATAAGAATTGTATGAGCCCCTAATAAAACGATTAATAAATAAATAAATAAATTTCATTATTTAAAAAAAAAAAACCCAAGACAACAAGAAAATCTCAAAAACTGCAGGAAATCGATTTCCCATGAAAAATGATGAAGGCCAGAGGAAATGGGATGACATATTCGAAGTATTAAAAGAAAATATCAGCCAAGGATCTTCTATCCATCAACCCAGCAGCATCTTTGCAAGCAAACTCTTCGCCTCTTCTCTTCTCCTCTTTTCTCTTCTTTCTTTTTCTGTCACACACACACACACACACACACACACACACACAGAAAGTAGTGTATTTGTAAAGTTTGACCAGGGAGCTTGATGTCATGGATGTTTGCTCAAGAATCGACTGTAATGTTTCATCTGTGCCTTGATAGTCTCTGCTGACCAAAAAAGGGAAACTAATTAAAAGAATTAACATGAATGAACTAAAATACCTTGTGGTTATATAAGCTATATTACTGAGGAAGAAAAAACCTATGAAAACTACAAATATTTTTAAAGTCCACAAAGTGCAAAGTGCCCTCTTTCAACTTGTTCGCTTGAGACCCCTTTCCTCTGCAGAGACGGGCCATAGCTTCCCGGACTAAAGCTACAGGACACAGGAATGGGAAGGGGAAAATCACCAAGTGGATGACTGCAAAGCACATTGGGAAGCAGTTATCCTTTCAGAAGGATAATAACTCAGGAATAAGTCTCTTGGAAGCATCATTAAAACATTCAAGAAGAGAACTTAATTGGGCTTACAAAGTAAATATTTCCAAGGTGAACAAGTTTCCCTTTATGTGTGCCCTATATTCATTTTCCAGGAAAAATTTTTCATTGTAACGACTTCTCTCAACTGGCATGTTAGCTATTTATGTCACTTTACATTTCCCATTATGAAGAAAAAGAAAGAAAAGTAAATCTACTGTACAAGAGGGACTCTTTCCAAGCAGCACAAATTCCTTCAGCGCATTACCAAAGAGATGATTTCCCTCTTCCTCTTCCCTACCAACTGAAATGTCATTCACTTCCTGTCAAACATAACACCAAATTAAAAGGATTCACTGGTAGCAGGCATCTACCAAGGGTCCATTCGTTCATCACGTCAACATACCAAAAGCCATGCAAACTCTCTGTGTCTTCGTTCCATGCATCCTGGCATGCTCCTTCCTGGTCCAGACCAATCCCATCAAGTCCTTCCCAGAGGCCTTGGTTATGGCCATCATGCAAAGGAGCTTTCTCTTTCTCCAAACATGAGACGCTGTGTCATTTGAGAGGGATAGCAAGCAAAGTATCTAACGAAGGGCAGTAGGAGAGAATTCGCATGCTGAGGTGTTCAGGTGGCTGGTGAGACCTGTACCAGTCTACCCCCTGCCCCTCAAGAGGGAAGGATGCAATGTCTGTCTGGGGGTTTCAGCAGCCAATACTTTGAAAGCCGTTCATGAGGCCCAAAAAGCCCCAAACCAAACTCCCTGCTATCAAGTGGATTCTGGCTCATAGCAACCCTACATGACAGAGAAGAACTGCTCCTGTAAGTTCCCGAAACGAATTCCGAAAGTAGAAAGCCTCATCTTTCCCTTTCAGAGTAGCTGGTGATTTCAAACTGCTGACCTTGCGGTCAGCAGCCCAGTGCAAAAATTACTACACCACCACCTCTTATGAATTCCTTGTTTATATTTCACTGATTCTATATTTACATTTCAAAGTTTTTTTAAAAATCTTTCCTTCCCACCCAGTGGATTCTGACACATGGCAGCCCTGCAGGACAGAGTAGAACCGCCCCTTCCTCGGGTCTCTCACTCTTTCACATCTTTGTGGGCGCAGACAGCCTCGTCTTTCTCCCGCGGAGTAGCTGGTTGAGTCCAACTGCTGACCTCCCAGCAGTTCCGTGTGTAGCCCACTACACCACGAAGGCTCCTTAGCTGCAGTAGAATCAAAACACAGCAAATTCATTTACATAAAAGTAACAAATGCTTACTTAGCAGAGTACTGTGTGTCTTTGCTGCTAGGTCAGTCTTATACTGACTGCCCATTCACGGGCAGGCACAAACCTAACAGTACGCTAATTGCATGAGCCATAACTAGAGCAATGCCTAAAACTGCCACTTGAGAAAATCAGAGATACATCTTCAGCCTTCACCCAGAGCTCATTCACTAGTACTTGTGTGTGCAAGAAAGCATCTGGTTATCAACTTGGTTATAAATTGGTTAAGATAAAGTTTCTGGTTTTATAAACCTAGTTATCAGTAGGTTAATGTTGAGGCGAGATTTACTGCTTGAAGTACTATTGAGAATTGAAAACAATGGAGAATGACTGGGTCCCCAAAAAACAAGAAAGGACAAAGTCTAGGGGTCACTCAATGTGAAAGGCAAGTGTCCAGTTGAACTCCAGAATGGCTCGGCAGCTCTCTGTGCACCAAGTTCAATAACCCATCTGCGTCAAGAGGGCTCACTTTTGAATAGTAAAGCCCTAGCAAATGAGGCCCTCCATATTAAATATACCTTAGAAATTTACATTGAAAAAGAGAAAAGAAAGCATTAGCATTTACAAGACTAAGCTTCAACGATTAACTAACTAAATCTGATTTGAATGAAAGCTGATTGTGCTTCAGCCATATTTTGAGTGATGATGATGATGATGATGATGATGATTATAAATACCAGTAGGACTGAATGTGGAATTGAACACATATCTGGATTTATAGAATTTATACGCATGAACTTAGATGGCACACACAGACATGTACATGCCCACAAACACTTATTCCTGGAAGACCGAGCAGAAGACATCTAACAGGCCTGGGCTAAGGAGGAAGAAACCAGGTCACCCCATGCCCTCCCTTCCCACGTAAGACACTTAAACACGAAACAGACCTTGGGTACATGAATGACACATGCAGAGACCGGAGAGCACTCCGAGGGGAACAGTACTCAAATATGGCTGAAAGTACATTTTCAAAGAGCATAAGAGTGACAAAAATGGAAAATGTTCATCCAAAAACCCAACATGAACAGTTGAAACAATATAGTCCAGTCCATTGGTTTTTTTTAACATTTGGAGAAACCCGTCGAACCAAACCCGTTGCAACCGATGGCGGCCTCTGTACAACAGAAGGGAACGCCGCTGGTCCTGCGCCCTCCTCCCAACTGCTGAGATGCTTGAGCTCGTGGTGACGGCCGCTGTGTCAATCCAGCTTGTCGGGGCTCCTCCCTTCCACCGGCCCTCTCCTTTGTCTGACGTCGTTTCCAGGGACTATTCTTCCCAGAGACTAGGAGCCCTGCTGGGGCAGCGGTCACTTGTTGGGCTGCTAACTGCACAGTCAGCAGTTCTAAACCACCAGCTGCTCCGGGGGACAAAGGCAACAGGGCTTTCTACTCCCGTAGAGAGTTAGTCTCAGAAATCCACAGGGGAAGTTCCACCCTCTCTTAGAGGGTTACTTCGAGTCAGAATCGAATTGATGACAGTGGGTTTTTTGAGTATCCTCTCCTGACATGTCCAAAGCACAGGAGATGAAGTCTCACCATCCTCACTTCTAAGGAGCATTCTGGCTGTACTTCTCCCAAGACAGATTTGTTTGTCCTTCTGGCTGTCCATGGTACTTTCACTGTTCTTCACCAGCACCATACTTCAAATGCATGGATTCTTCTCTGGTCTTCCTTATTTATGGTCCAGCTTCCACGTGCCTCTCTTCCCTACCCCTGTCCGAATCGAGTTCCTCCTTCCGCATCTAGCTCACGCCTCACCTTCTCCAGTCCACGTTTCCCGGCCCTTCTACCTCTTATATAGTCTCCAACCGTATTTAGTATACCACACGTTTGGCTCAATCAGCATCTTAATGTGTTATCTGCACTTGTGGGTGTCCTCTGCCCCTGTCCTCCAATCTATACTCACCAGGGACTCCACAATCCAGCAATGAGGGGCTTATTGTCCCACTGCAAGGAGGGGGACTGCAGAACAGAGTACATGTGGGGCATCTCACTAATGTGAAAGAATTATGAGAGGGCTTGGGGGAAGGGTGGACTTTGGGTACAATTCAAATGATTAGGTTCAGACCAAGGTGGTCTGTGTACAAAGGGATTGGCATCAAATCTGAACTGAGGAGGCCCAGGGTCTGGTCTCCTCAAAACCAATGCATTGGGACCAAAGTGGCATGTTGGTGCGCAGAACTCCTTGTCTGCTGCTCTGTCAAGTGGCTTAGATCCTTCAGGCCAGAGTGGGATGTTTGATAGCATTTCAATCAGCAAAGTCTCTGAGAGTCTCTGATTTAAAAAAACACAAAGTTTCTCAGTGAGTAAGAAAGAGGCAGTCACAAAAGGTTGACTACAGCGTGCAACAGGGGCAGCACGGCTTTGGAAGAACCCTGGGGAAAATTCCCGGGCCCTTTGCAGCTGCTTTTACCTGTGTCTCTCAGTTCTGCTAACGAACGGCAGGGCAGATCCACGCGAATGTTTGCTTCTTTCACTCCACAACAAGCCAGACCAAAGTCACGGCCATCAAGGCGATGCAGACTCATGGAGACCCTATAGGACAGGGTAGTACTGCCCCTGTGAGTTCCTAAGACTGTAACTCTTTGGGGGAGTAGAAAGCCTCATCTTTCTTCCGTGGAGTGATTGGTGGTTTTGAACTGCTGACCTTGCAGTTAGCAACCCAACGTATAACCACTATGACACCAGATCTCCTCACACAACAAGCCAGACAGTAGTCTTTAAAGGCCAGAACCCAGTACCTTTTTGTTTGTTTCCTGTATAAAAATTGCTATGCGTCGGAATCAACCTCATAGAGCAGCAGTTCTCAACCTTCCTAATGCCGCGACCCTTTCATACAGTTCCTCATGTTGTGGTGACTCCCCAACCATAAAATTATTTTCGTTGCTATTTCAGAACTGTAATTTTGCTACTGTTATAAATTGTCATGTCAATGATATGCAGGATGTATTTTCATTGTTACAAATTGAACATAATTAAAGCATAGTGATTAATCACACAAAAATATGTAATTATATATTGTGAAATATTTATTTCTAATGACAAATAAATGAAATATTGTCTTGAAGCATGGTGTAGCATGGGTAACAGTCTTCACGCTGAGTACTCATATGTGGGCATATTTGCATGTGGGCGGACCTGCCTGGAGACGGATCGAGGAGCGATGTCTCGGTTCCTAAGACCATCAGAAATAAGTGTTTTCTGATAGTCTTGGAGGCGACCCCTGTGAAAGGGTCATTTGACAGCCCCAAAAGGGTCGCGATCCACAGGTTGAGAACCCTGTGACATAGAGTGTCTAGTTGGTTTTCTATAAAAGAGTGTGGTGCTGAGCACAGAGCTGATGGATGCGACACTCCCGTCTGCTGGCTATAGCCGAGATCAGAGTATGGTGGAGCTCTATAGACAACCACAGCCACAGATCTAAACCTGAAGCCAAACCCACTGCCATCAAGTCAATTCCAACTCATGGCATCCCGAAGTAGGGCTTCCGAGACTAAATCTTATCGGGACAGACAGATTCATCTTTCTCCCAAGGAGTGACTAATAGGTTTATATTACCAACCTTGCCATTAGCATCCCAACACCTGAAACACAGAGCTACCTGACTCCTTAATCACAGCTCCTGGGTCAGAATGACACAGCGATATAGTCATGTGTGTGAGAGAGGCAGATTTCTCACCTACAACACCAAAAGCTGTAACGGCTCGAAATAAGCCCGAAGATCCTTTCTGTCCCATCTTGGTTCTGTTTCCTAGATCCAAGCGGCCAAGAAGTTCTTTCACTTCCTGCTGAGTATATACATGCTGGAAAGAAGCAAATTTCATCAGCCAGGTTCATAAACTCATTATTTATTAAATTCCCCTAAAAAGTAAGTCACTTCCAAGGATCACTTGTTCTTCACAGTGAAGTATATAACAGTGTATGATTAAGCCACAATTTTTAAAAGCTAACAAATTCTTTAAAATGAGCAATAAAAGTAGATTATTTGATCACTCGTTGTTGCTTATAAAAAATGGGTCAAGAGCTTATCAGCTAAATCAGGGTTTCACAAAGCAGACAATACTGCCCCCTGGGGCTGCCAGAGCAGACACTTACACTTTATCCCAGATTATGGGTTATACTGCAAAAGTTTTTAATTGCCACAGGGGAGCTAATTTTTTTTTTTTTTCTCAAAAAGGGGGAAGTAGGCAAATACGTTTCGGAACCTATGCTCGTGTCTAAACAAAGATCAAGAAGAACTTTATAGGTCCACAGGTAAATTTCAAGAAGTCTACAACCCTCTTTAAAGAGTATACAACAATGTAGGCATACAGGCAAATATACATACAATTGCATGGGAATTTCCATAGATTTTTATGAGGATCCCTTAGACTCTCAAAGGGGTCCCTAACCAACCACTCCTCCCCACAAATACAGCCAGGAACTAGTGCACGGTTCTAAGAGGGTGGGAAAACACGAGACAGTTTATCTAGGATGACTCTAACACAGGTAATGGCTTTGCATAGAGCTTGGTGGACTGGGTCCCACACCACAGCTTAAATGCACCTGAGAAACCAGGCATGTGCACAGATGCAGAGACGGTCTTAGACAGGAACCTCCATGGGAAAGGTATCTTATGTTCTTTCATTTAAAAGAATTCCATGCTTTTATTTAGTCATCCTGGGACTGGAGGGGAGGGGGCGTACTTCAAAACATCTGTGGGAGTAAGGGGGGGAGAGGGGAAGGGGGAACTGATAGCAATGATGCCTGTAATTACAGAATTATAGGTGAGCGGATAGATTGGATGGTGTAAGACATGGATAATGATAGTAATAATGTATAACATATAACAATAAGGGCTCCTGGAAGGTAGGGTTGGGGAGGGAGGGGATAACAGGGAGCTGATGCTAAGGAGTTCAAGAAAAATGAAAATCTTTTGAATCTGATGGTGGCAAAAATTGTATAGGCATGCTTGATCTAATTTGAATTACAAATTGTTATAACATCTGTAAGAGCTCCAAATAAAATGATTTAAAAAAAACACATCTGTGGGAAAATGGAATGAAAAGATCATAGAATGTTTTAAAGCCCCTTCCTTTATAATAAAAATAAATAAGTCGATAAATGTTATATGTGTGTGTGTGTACTTGCTATAACAATACCGTTCTAAAAATAAGCCAAGAATTATCTCTGTTTCCCAGTTAGTTCACAGCTTCAGAGCAAGCTCAGGCCCTCGGTGCCAGATTCAAATTTGTATCAAAACTCTCAAATTCAATGCCATCAAGTCGATTCCAACTCACAGTGACCCTGCAGGGCAGGGTAAAACTGTCTTGGTGGGTTTCTAAGACTGTAGACAGCTTCTTTCTCCCGCAGAGCAGCTGGTGGTTTCTAATTGCTACCCTTGCAGTTGGCATCCCAACACATAACCAACTATGCCATGAGGGCTTCAGATTTGTACTCACGATCGTTTTTAAAATAATCCAGAAAAGCAAGTTTGGGGCAACTTAGAGCCTGCCTGCTTTACACACCTCACAAAACTGCACCCAACCTGTGCCAGCCATATTGTCTTCAGGGGCCAGCAAGTGGCTTCTGACTCATAGCGACCCTAAGCCACAGAATGGAACACTGCTCAGGCCTGCATCGTCCCACAATTGCGAGCCCACAGTTGCAGCCACCGAGTGAGTCTATCTTGTCAAAGGTCTTACTCTTTTGTTCACCGCCCTTCTCCTTTACCAAGCACGATGTCTTTGCCAGGGACTGGTCTCTCCTGATAACAAAGTACTGAGACGAAATCTCACCATCCTAACTTCCAAGGAGCATTCTGGCTGTACGCCTTCCAGCTGAAGTGTTCGAGTCTGTGGCATGATATTGACAATGGTGGGTAACCAACACCACTATCTCTTTCCAAAATGTAGTCCTCATCCCAAACAGAAACTCTGTACTCATTAACTAATAAGGTCCCTTCTTCCCTTCCCGTCAGCCCCTGGTAGTTTTTAATCAACTGCCTGCCTCTACAAATTGCCTATTCTAGAATATTTTCACTTTTTTGTCCGCCTTATTTCACTTGGCATAATTTCCAAAGTCCATCCACATTGTAACATGTGCTGGCATACTTATGAACGTCAGTCATTTCAGGAACCTTGATCAGAGATGAGGAATTCCTGCTGATGGAGTGGGTCACTGCTGGGCTGCTAAGTAGAGGTCAGCAGTGCGAAACAAGCAACCTCTCTGCAGGAGAGAGACCAGGCTTTCTCTTCCGGTCAGATTTGCCTTCGCAGAAACCCCCAGAGGCAGTTCTGCCCTGTCCTATAGGGTCACTATGAATCAGAACCAGCCTGATGGCAATAGGCTTGCTTGTTTGTTTTTATTAGAAATTAAATTCTAGCCAATAAAGAAAAAACAATCATAATTTATAGGTGCATAATAACAAAGACCTATCACTAGATGCTGATAGGACATTTCAGATTCTCTTCATCAACTGGCATAGACATTTATTCCTTACATAATGACGATACTTACCCTATCATCAATTACAACCAAATCTCTCGGTTCTGTTCTATCAATTTTCAAGACTCGATGTTTTGTCTCTGCATGATTGCTCCCAACTAGAAAATATCTCTATAAAGAAAAAGGAATGTTGTTAGTTTCTCAAGCATTTTGTCTTCTACATATTTTAGAATCATTTCAGTTTTTTTAATGAAATACATTAATATATTCAGGAAACATCAAAAGAACTGTTTCTGTGAACTGTAATTGGCAGATAAAACAAAAGCTGTAAAATTACTCCAAAGGTCAATTTTCAAATAGAAATATTCTTAATAGTGTCAAGATAAGCATCAGCCTGGTTCCTGAAATGTGCCCAGTAACCAGGTCAGGTGAATTTAATTACATTATATAATTAGAGATTAGCGTAACTGATTGGGGGCTGACATTTAAACTTCGCCGAAAGCCACAGCTCTAGTAAGAAGTAGAAAGCCTACCATATAATTATGAATGCAGAGACAATTACAGCTACTAAAATGCTGATACATTACCAAATACATCTTTACCGATTTGCTAAAGACTTTGATGGAAACGACTGTAACGTAGCAAAAGACTCTACCCAAAAGTCCTATGGAAGAATAAAGTGGGCGTACTTTCCAGAACTGCTTTTAATAAAATTCACTGAGCAATGAATTAGTATTCCTTCTTTTCTCCAACCCTTCCTAGGAGCGTGCTACCTGAATGCAGGGCATTTGTCTCCTTAAATGAGACGGAGAATGAGACAACTAAGTGAAATGTAGGGAAATAATAATCTCCTATGGAAGTGAAAATGTTCTTTAGAAAAATGGATACATCTTTAAGTATGGTTCCAAATTAAGTAACACTTTTTCTGAAAAAATAGTTGGAGGCATTTTACTGCAAAACAGTCCTTTGGGGGCGGGGGCGAGGGGGGATGAGCCTTTTCCAACACGTACAAGACTCTGCTATAATCAACTGGCATTTTGACCATCTCATGGTTGGATAAGCTATAGACACACAAAGCAATTTAATATCAACACAAGGCTTTCTAAACCAATGGTCCAACGTGAGAAACCAGGGGAAGAAATGATGACTGGGAACTACTCTACCTGCATAAACTCCCAGAAAAGGCGGGGCTTGAACGGAACCTGGAAGAACGGGTAGGGTTTGAAAAAGTTCCCATTAAAACGTGAACACTTGGTTTTGTTTTCACTCTAAACTGGGGGCAACTGGTGGATGCTCTTTTTATTGTCATTAAGTATACATCTGCTTCTAAAGCTCGGCGCGAGACTCCTGAAGTACAGGCAGTACAAAACTCAGAGAGGAGCTTCACAAAGTTCCTGGACCGAGGGAATTAAGAGGTGTTGGCACCTTGGACCTGGTCAAAGGTTAGCCC
>NW_022107431.1:40016555-40022497 GCF_000313985.2 Echinops telfairi | reverse complement strand
GCCTCTGAGGAGAGGTCATCTAGACGGCCCTCCCGAGGACATCAAACCCACTGCTGGCCAGTTCAAGGCCCACTCATCGCGACCCGACAGCAGAGTAGATGATCCCGAAGGTCTCCACGGCTACAAACCACAGAAGTTCACGCCACATCGTCATCTGCAGTGGCCAGGGCTCAGCTGAGCGCGACAGCAGGGCTCCTTCTCCCAGGCATGAAAGCAGCCACAGTCACCGCCACCGATTCCATGGCGGTTCACGGGAACCCTGTGCGACAGGGTAGAACTGCCCCTGTGAGTTTCTAATCCTCTCTCTGTGTGGGAGTAGAAAGCCCTGTCTTTGTCTTGTGGAGCAGCTGGTGGTTTCAAACTGCGGCCCTTACAGATCACCACTCAACACATAACGACTACGTCACCAGGCTCCTTCTCCTAGTAAGAATGGGGTAGAAATAAAGCGATTTTAATAAAAAGTATTCAACGGAGACATCCAGTGACCGAGACGAGTTACTCACTGGGGGAGAGGAGAGGGACCCAGAAGGGGCTCAGGGTGGGGGCTGGAGGGATGGTGTCAAATCATCCTGGCTGGGTCTCCACCACGTCCTGTCAGTGCGACCTTCCCTGCCACCGTGCCACAGAGAGGCAACCAACCCGAATAAAATCCCGAGGGCAGTGGAGGGCCAGTGCAAAGAGGCGTGTGTGTGGTGTGTTCGTGAGCGGGACAAGATGACACGTGAAGGCACAACTCGCAGGCGCCCGATTGTGTTAGCTCCTTCTCAATCCTTTTCTGTTTAAGACCGTTGTGCTTAAACAAAGACAAAACACAGGGGAAAAAAGAGACAAGTGCCCCCTTACACCCCCTCCCCAAAAAAAGGAAAGCGTGTACAGGCCAGAGCGGGTGAATGCACGCATATGTTAGTAATCTGCCTTTGCCCTGGGAGGAAAGGGCATGCAAATGAAACCCCAGGAATAATGAGCGCTAGCACAGTGTGGGCCAGGTGCAAGCTCCCAGGGATGCTGGTGCTAGCTTGGTGCTGATCTTGGCTTTGAAGGACAGCTACTCAGGACAACCTGTACTGAATCAGGTCAGGACAAGTGACACCCTGCTACCCCCCGCCCTCCCCCCCACACACCCTGCCAATCGAACTCAGGCTCTGAGCACTCGGGACACTTTTATTCATTTCTAAATTTTTGCACTTCTGAAAGCCCTCTAAAATTTGATTGGGGCATGTCTGTCCCCTCCCCCTAAGTAGGAGCACCTTAGTGATAGGGCTATTGCCCTAACCTCTGTGGTCTTTCAACTTTCCTTGTTCCACAACCTGGTTCCTCGTGCACTAGGTAAATGCTCTTTAGAAGTGCAACCACCTATCAGAGAAATCATTTGAGGTTTCTGGGTCATTTCCTGGGATATTGACACTCTAGACCATAACTATGGGAGGGGGAAGCCTCGTGTGTCCGGCAGCGAGGCTGGTGGGTTTGAAACGCTAACCTGGTGGTTAGCAGTCCCTGGCTTATGCCGCGGCGCCACTAGGGCTCCTTATTATTTACACGACCCCCTTTTTTTGGATAATCAGGTCTACAGAAAGAGGGCCCCTTTCCTTCAACTCCTTAGCACAACCTTACAGGAGGTTAAAAACAAAACACAATGAACCTGCATGAAAACGGCCTGCCTGTTAAGAAACCTAAACATTATTTGTAGTAGGGTGATGGCTTGGCAGGCTTACCGCAAAAAAAACGACAGATGGTCTCAATGCAGTGTCCTGGCCTTCGGAACACACTCCCACCCACGGGAAGGCCTTTCTGGGCTTCCCACACCCAGCCCCTCCAAAGATGCCAGGAATTCGAGGAGCCAGAGTTCAGTTCGCCCCATTTACAGGCAGATTTGCATGCAGGCGAAGGAACGGAAGTCTGTGTAACTATTCACTGCTTGCCACCCTGAGAATCTGTAAGAACCTTTGGGCACAGCGGGTTTCACTGGGGAGCAGGGCTCCTGGCACTGCTGCTGGGGGCAGCTCACTGTCGTGAAGGGGGACTGCTCTCCCTGGGTTTGACTCCCTCCCTGCTTAAACACATCTGCTCTGTCCAGAGCCACGTGGGCTGCTGGAGAGACCCCCAGCCAGCCACTCCCCGGGAGGAAGAGGAGGCTTTCTACAGCCGGCAGAGTTGCGGTGTCTCAGAAACCCACGTGGGGCGGTGCCACGCGATCCTATCAGGTCTCTGCGCAGTTGGAATCAACTCGATGGCCATGCTCAAAGAGAAACAAAACAGCCGTACACTGTCCCAGTAGCCGCTTCTCATGAAACCACTGGCGGAGGTGTGCCACCGAAAGGAGGGTGTCACGCAAGAAAGAGGCAGTGGGGGAGTCAGCAAGAAGAGAGGGTAATCGCCCCCAGAGAGGGGGGGTGGGAATGCCCTGCAGGAAGAGCCCGCAGGTCTGGGCCGCTGCTCTGGAAGCTGAAACGGTGGGGAATCCTTGGTGTGCGGGAGTGTTCAGGGAGGAGATAGGCATATCTGAAGAGGAACCGGGGTGAAACTTGTGATACGTTCATCGTCAGAGCTATGAACTAGTGCGTGTAGGAAGGAGGAAAGGTTACGTCCGCCACCAGCAAGGTCTAAGGTCGAGACGAGGCCATCAGTGGTGAAGATGCCCCAGGTAAATTCGCTGTCCAAAAACAGCAGGAAGGAGAGGGAGCAGAAACCCAGGCAAAGAGGACTTCCCTAAGTCAGCCCATGCATTAGCGGGCGTTGCCTGAGTGCATGTAAACACACAGGCATCCACACAGCTGAGGACAAACATTTGTGTATCCGTGTTTGTGGGCATGTTGGGGTGGGGGTGTGGTGCGTGTGGGGTTAGTGGGGTTGGTGGGGATGACAATTCAAAAACCTCAAATTCACTGGCATCGAGTAGATTCCGACTACTAGCAACCAACTGGGACAGGGTAGCACTGCCCCCCTGGGTTTCTGCGACTGTAACTCTTCATGAGCTAGCAAGCCTCATCTTTCTCCTGAGGAGCGGCTGCCTCCTGAGGAGTGGTTTGGAACTGCTGCCCTGTGGTTAGCGTCCCAGCGGGTCACCAGAGAATTAGGATATGGGAAAGAACCTATGATCATGCCCATCAAGACAAAAGGATCTGGGTGGGTTATCTTCTGAAAGTCAAGCATCCTGCGCAGAGCGACAAGGAGCTTAACATTTCGGAATGCAGGAGTTGGTCTCTAAGAGACATGCTTGCATCCTAATGGGACACAAAGGCTGATCCATTGAATGGGAGACTCAGCACCTGCTAGCATCACTATCTCCTTTTACAGCGGCAGGCTAATTATCCCTCACTCTTCCTCTGAGGGAGGGAAATCAACTGTCTTGAAAGGGGAGAAATATGAGGTGGGATGACAGCTTCCATGGATGTTAAACTTCATTTGAACTTTCAGATTCAATGCTGTTCTTTTTAAATATCCCACAAAGTTATTTCTCATAGTCAGCTGTAGAGCTCTGGGGCTTTACTGAGAGGAATGCTTCCAAACTCCTTTAGCACAGTGTGAATCTTCTCACCTCCAACCACACCTTCAAAAACAAGTATGGGTCAGTTCTGCTCTCTCATCTTGTAGGAGGCTAAGTCAAGAAACATTGCCATGAAATCAAGGAACCTTTATTAGACAGATATCAAAATAGAGATCGATTATTTCCTGACTTATCCTCCACGATGTCTCTATGATGTGGAAAAGGTGTTTCCCTCCCCGACCCTTCCTCCAAAGAATTCTGCACTCTTCAATGCAGACCCTGTCTAAATGGCAGGTTGAGCATCCTCAGGGTAGATGGGGTAAGGTTTCCCAGTGAAATGCTCCGGACTCCTCTTAAAGAATAAATAGGTAGCTTGCTGTGATGGGGGAATTGCTTGGGTGCAATTTTCATGGCCTCTATCTCACCAATAGAGTTTTCAAGTTTTTCTAAACTTCTTCCTAATAAGTCCCTATGACTGTCTGGTGTCCTTCTTAAAAAAAAAAAAAAAGATGACTCTTGGAATTTTAAAAAAAGGTTGCCACAACCCTCCGAGCTGACCTCTCTGCCTTGGATCTAACTGGTGCCGCAGATACCCTTGGAAGCCAGAGGACTGTTTTTTAACAATTTTATTGGCAAATAATTCATGTCGCATATAAAGCAATGGTTTAATTATATTTAAGAGAGTTCCACAATCACCACGACAATCAATGTTAGAACAAATTTTTTTCATCCTTGTACCCATTATTATTAGCTCCCCATTACTCCTAGGGAAGCCTCTCTTTTAATTAATTTTTAATCGCAGTCACCTGTTTCCTTGAACTCTTGTACTTACCCAGATGGCACATTTTTAAAATTTTAAGGCACATTAATGAGGCTGAGAGACATGCATTACTGAGAGACTCTGTCTGCAACCATCCACTGATGGCAGAGACAGGTTTTAACATGTTTTGTTTGGGAAAAGCTCATACGTGTATGAACTGGAAACCTGACGGCATTACTTTTGACTCTCCCTCATAAGCTTTGGTTCCCCTCTGCAATATCCGATCTTATTCTCTCTCGTTCTTATATTACACAGACCAAGGTTCATTCAGTAAGGTGAATTACTCCTGAAGTAGTTCGTAATCACTCATTTATTTTATTGTGTAATGGGGATTCAAGGAAAACGTTCCTTAAACCCTTTTGGAACAAGGCAGGACAGTAATCAATTAAACTAACAATTTTGACTGAAGAATACTTCATTAGAATCAATGCATTTTAAATTTGGTGCTGGCCAAGAAGATTGAAAGTATCCTGGACTGCCAACACAATAATCCAATCTGTCTTGGCAGAAGTCCAACCAGAATGCTCCTTAGAAGCAAAGGTGCCAAGACTTTGGACACACTGTCAGGAGAGACCAGTCCCTGGGGAAGGCACCGTGTCTGTGAAGTAGAGGAACCGCGAAAGAGAGGAGGGCCCTTGGCAACATGGACCGACAGCTGCGGTGGCTGCAAACACGGGCTTAACCATTGGAACCATTGTAAGGCTGCTGCAGGACTGGGCGGTGCGTCGTCCTGTTGGGATGTGATGGAACTGACCCACCGCAGCGGACAGCAACACATCACACACACAACTGTCGACCTTCTGTCCTTAGGCATTCATTGGTTTGTTCTGAGATGGTCATTTACTACAAAGTTCAGACCCCTGAGGGCAGGCAGTTCAAGAGCACAAGGAAACTCAAAGCTACCTAAGTCAAACTGCAATTACACCTCGGCTGACTTCAGGTTGTGAACGCTAAGGGCTTGGGGGCTAATTTTCACAAGTAGATCCCCGGTTTTCTTCCTCCTCATCTTCGTGTAGAAGTGCTACTGCTCTAGTAGCACCATCTGGTCGCACTGGTATCTGAAACCCCAGCGGCAGAGCCCCCAGTACCATTGTAACATGAACGCTGCTGCGAGAGGACAGCCTATCTTCCAACCTCGTGCTGGAGGAGGAGCCCCCTGGGCTGGAAAACTCAAACTCAGTGCCCTTGAATTGGTCCCTCCTCAGAGTGACCCTAGAGGGCAGAGAAGAGCTGCTCCTGTGGGTTTCAGAGACTGGAACTCTTTATCAGAGGAGAAAGCCTCATTTTTTCTCCCTCGGGGCTGTGGAAGGTTTCAAACTGCTGACCTGGAGGTTAGCAGCCCGCTGTGTAACCACTCCTCGACCAGGGTTCCTGCTCCTCGGTGGAAGGCACTCAAAATGCACCAATGCACTCGAGCACACCGAGGACCGGACAAGGGTTTGTGGTTGCCCATGGGCCACCTTGACACCAACTAATAACACAGCCTGAGGTTGTTAAGCTGCACTGGGCTCGGTGAGTGTGAGGGCTGGGCCACAGGGCAGAGAAGGACCCGAGCAGGGCAGCAGCAAGGGCCTGGGAGAGAGAGAGTGAGGATAAGAGGGGGAGCCAGAGGACACCCTGCCCAGGGCCTAAGCGACC
>NW_022107431.1:40013271-40014384 GCF_000313985.2 Echinops telfairi | reverse complement strand
CTGCATATGATTGAACAGTTCATTTCTTGTTGTATATCTAATTATCTTTATAAATAAATATATTAAATTATCAGCAATTTGGTTTTATCTCTCTAGAGAACCCTGTCTAACACATTTATACAACTCACTCCCGAGAGTCAGCGGACAGATTGCAGCCTGGCCAGGCGTAGCTCCACCGTGAGGAAACAGGATTCCAGCCAGGCGATTCCTCTGGTGGTAGAAAGCTGTATCCGATTGATCAGCAGACACGGGCTGCAGCATGAAGGGATTTTCCGGGAGTCGGGATCCCAGGTGGAAGTGAATGACATCAAAAACGCCTTTGAGAGAGGAGAGGACCCCCTGGCTGGGGACCAGAATGACCATGACATGGACTCCATAGCTGGCGTCTTGAAGCTTTACTTCCGGGGGCTGGAACACCCTCTTTTCCCCAAGGACATCTTCCATGACCTGATTGCCTGCGTCACAATGGACAGGAGAGAGCGCTGCACATCCGGAAAGCCCTCCTGGCCCTGCCCAAGACCACTCTGATCATCATGAGATACCTCTTTGCTTTCCTCAATCATTTATCACAGTTCAGTGAGGAGAACATCATGGACCCCTACAACCTGGCCTTCTGCTTCGGGCCCTCTCTGATGTCAGTGTCTGAGGGCCACGACCAGGTGTCCTGCCAAGTCCACGTGAAAGAGCTCATCAAAACCATCATCATACAAACATCTTCCAGAACCCCAGGGAGCTGGAGGGCCCTGTCTGCAGCAGAGGAGGGAGCATGGAGGATTACTGTGATGGCCCTCAGGGAGAGACGACCTCAGCCGAAGACTCAACCCAGGATGTGACTACGGAACACCACATGAGCGATGACAAGTGCAAGCCCATCGAGGCCATTGCCAAGTTTGACTACATGGGCCACACCACCCGAGAGCTGTCCTTCAAGAAGGGGGCGTCACTGCTGCTGTACCAGCGGGCTTCCGACGACTGGTGGGAGGGCCGGCACAACGGCATCGATGGACTCATCCCCCATCAGTACATTGTAGTCCAAGACACCGAGGACGGTGTCGTGGAGAGGTCCATGTTCTGAGTTGTATTGAGCCATTTGTAGTGCTTCATAATCTGTTT
>NW_022107431.1:40002942-40004288 GCF_000313985.2 Echinops telfairi | reverse complement strand
TTGTATTATATATTTATCTGTATATGATTCAACAGTTCATTTCTTGTTATATATCTAATTATCTTTATAAATAAATATATTAAATTATCAGCAATGTGCTTTTATCTCTCTAGAGAACCCTGTCTAACACACTGTGTCTCCTGTCTTGAGTGTGTAGTGCTCTGGTGACAAGCATGATGCTATGAGGCTGGGCTAGGCAACCAGCCAGAAAAGTCCTGGCAGAGCAGAGAGACTAAGTAGAAAGGCCTGGTGATCTACTTGAGAAAGTGAGCCAATGGAAACCCTTGGGATCTTGACAGAATATTGTCCAGTGTAGTACTGGGAGGGAGCCTACTCAGATAGCTACACAATAGCAGCAGAAAAGGATTCAAATACACTAAGCACCACCACAATGGCACAGGATCAGCCACCGCTCTGTGTAGTTCCATTACACGTAAGGTCACCATGAATGAGCGCTAAGACAATAGGAACTCACAACAATTCATACACTCCCACCAACCAAACTCAACAATGCCCACCACTTTCCACACACTTGCTCATAATGGTCATGGCCAAACCTCTATGATCCTGCCTATTCTGGCAGGTTAAAAAAAGGAATCAATTTTTATTTTATGTCTTTAGTTATCAACAAACGGACTCTCTTTTCACATATGTTCACTTTGGGTGAATTATTTATTCATATCTTTTCCTTTTTAATTGAAACTTTTATCTCCCAGGCTGAATTGCAAACTAGTTTTGCACAAGCTGACAGGCCACTTTTTCTGTCATTCAAGCTCCTCATATTTGCCCTGTCTCTCATTACTTCTTTTGATTATTTCTGGATTTACAGGCATGGTTTCAAATGCGTTATATTAGAAAATACATAAATATGTATAAGCCCATAAAGCTAGAACACTGAACTGATTAAATCTAAAATCTTTAAATGAGAATAAAGGGCCTAAGAGTACAAATTAGTTAAACAGAAAATGAAGTAAAAAAATTAACAAAGTCAAAAGTTGGTTTGTCTAAAAAAAAAACTAATGAAATCGACAATCCTTTGTAAACTCACAGGGTTGCCAAGAATGGGAACACACAGGTTTGGTTTTTGCTTTGAGGGGCACAAACTGCTGACACTGAATTAAGTGTTCAAACCCACACAGGAGAACCACGGGAAAAAAGATCAGACAGTGTACTTCCTAAGAACCTTATTTCCTAAAACCTACGGTTTTCCATTGAAAATCTTCTAGAGTGAAGTTCTACTTGGAACCATTAGGAGCTGCCAGGAGTCAAAATCAGCTCGATGACAACAGGTTTCTTTCTTTTTTTTCCTTTTAATGAAGTTGCCGGCACCACCACCACCCACTGCT
>NW_022107431.1:39998986-40001976 GCF_000313985.2 Echinops telfairi | reverse complement strand
ACCCCTTCCTCTTGGCTATATGCTGGCTCAGGAGCAGATACCCAACCCTAGCTGAGTCCGTCAGAGTCTTTCTCTGATCTTATGTTCTGGGCAGCACTCAGAGGGTTCTCAAGCCCTGCCATCTTGTTCCTGCCTTTCCAGAGGATAGATAACAAGGACACTCCAATGTTTCTGTGCAGTGGATCCCCAAGCATCCTTCTGACAGATCCACTTTTCCCTAAGCTGGCCAGTATCCATACTCAGGTGCCTCACACTAGAACCCACATCTCATGGCCATTCTGACATGAACTGACCCTACATGATAGGGTAGTACTGCCCCATCATGTTTCCTGGCTGTAATCTTTATGGGGCCAGTTCACCAGATTTTTTCTCCTAAGGAGCCACTGGGTGGGTTCAAACTGCCCCCTTTGGGGTAACAGGCCAGCACTTACTCATTGCATGTCCAGAGCTGTTTCCCTTTGACTTAGACTCCCTTAACCATCATCTGAGGAGCCCTGGTGGCATACTGGTTATGCATTGGGCTCCTAACTGCAAGGTCACCAGTTTGAGTCCACCAGCCACTCTTCGGGAGAAAGACAGGGTGTTCTACCCCTGTTAAGAATTACAGTCTCCGAAACACACAGGGGCAGTTCTACCTGTGTTGTAGGGTCACTCTGAGTCAGCCTCGACTCAATGGCAATGAGTTTGGTGTTGGTTTAACCATCATCTAAGGAGCTCTAGTGGCATAAGCAGTTACTCATTTGACTGTTAATCCCAAGATCGGTGGTTTGAAACCACCAGCCCTTCTTCAGAAGGAAGATGAGGCTTTCTACTCCCATAAAGAGTTACAGCCGTGGAAGCCTACAAGGGCATTTTTACTATAGTCCTATAGGATCACTGTGAATCCGAGTTGACTCAATGGCAATGAGTTTGGTTTGGGAAACATTATCTCTGAGAGCCTACCATTTTCCAGGCACAGTACCAAATCTGTGCTGTGAGGACCAGCAAGGTTTTGTCAGTAGTGGAAGATGGGGGGTGCTGTAGAGAGAGAGAGAGAATGCAGAAAACCCCTGCATCGATTTAGGGACCTGAAAGTAATGCCATCTTACCACAGAGCAAGGCCCAGAAAAGTACACAGTTGTACCTCAATAAATGTTTGCTGAATTAATATCCTATTATATATGAAACTAAGCAAGGACAATGATAGGTGGTTTTGAATGTCAATCTAAAGAAATGTCAGCATTTTCTTTCCTCGGAAGGTGGCCACTGGTTTCCAAGCAGGGGAGCTATGCTTGGGAAAGAACTACCTGAACCGTGCTGTGGGAAGAAGGAACGGATTCCCTTACTCCAGGGGTGTCAACCTCAATTAAAACTCGGGCCATTTGGTGCAACAGGCAAGATTCACACGGGCCACATCACATTTAGAAATTTTGTTAAATTTATATTTTGAAGTGAGGATTCAGGAATATGGATAGGATAATTAAAACACTATATAATTGCTTTTATTTAAACATTTATGTTATTTAATGTATTTATAAAACTAAAATTATTCCTTTTTAACCAAAACTGGCCAGCACTTTCCTCCTACTAGTTTTCACTTACCTCGTATGTTGTGACTGGAAAATACACAAGATAACTAATAAAAAACACAACATGTTGGACAGCTGACAAACGCGATGCACAATCGTAATGGCTTCCCTCTAAAAATGTGAACTAGCACTGCCGCTAGGTATGACTCATCACAGCACCACCCAGAGTGCTCTTTCTCACCTCTTCACTATTGGGATCAGGTTACATGACGTGACACTGAGAGTGGCAGACAGATCGCTTCCAAATGTGCCCAGAACTGAGTCTGCGCGTTTATAGACGTCCACAGGCCCCCAGGAAAGGCACTGGGCCACGTGTAGACTCATCTTCAGTAGTTAAAGGGTTAATGAGGGAATTGTGTGTACAGAATTGCTTCAATCGCCCCTAAGTGCTATTTTCTTCATAACAATTTTTTATATTTTCATTTTATTTCAGAGCATCATGGGTCACAAAAAAATTACCTTGGGGGCTGCATGTGGCCTGCGGGCTGCTAGCTTGACACCCCTGCCTTACATTAACATCTCAGCCGGCCCTGCAAATGCTCAGCTTATGAATGGGCTAAGGTCTCTGCAGGTTAAGTAGGGAACCTATGTTTCTAACTTGGGACAGTCACTAGCACATTTTTTCAGAAATGGGAAGGTTTTGTTTCAATGTCAAAATGATACTCCTGTGTGACTCCTCGGAGAATAGCCGGAGGTCGTTGTAAACACAGTCTACCACCTAATTTCATCTCTGGTCTGAATCTATAGTCAAGTTGTTAGCAAAATGATTTAGAATCTGTCATATTTCTGTATCGGTGATGGCCAGGAGCAGGCATGCTATTTAGGACCAGGTTGTAATTCAGAAACTCTTAATTACCTTCTTGAACCCCAACAATGGAGGAGACAACCCAAGTTCCACTGAATGTGCACGGTAAGATATATCCTTAGCATAACGACGAGTGTTAATGCAAGTTTCCACCATATGCAATCTTCTTGGCATTGTCGTTAATAATAAACATGGTCCTAATACCAATATGGAGCTCTCATTTAGAAAATATGTATGGCATCAACTTTATCTTCAGTTCCCTAAATTTTTGTACTCCACTCGCTGCCAACAGAATTGTTCCTGTTAAGTGGTGTTAACAAACCCAGGGACAAGGGGACAACAAGTGATCCAAATTGGTGGTGAGGTGAGTGTGGGAGGCCTGGGAGGGCATGATCAAGGGTTATGTAACAAAGAGGAATTGCTGAAACCCTGGTGGGGACTGAGCATGATAGTGGGACAGGAGGAAAATAAAAGGAAAGAGAGGAAAGACCTGGGAGGCAAAGGGCATTTATAGAGGTCTAGATACATATGCAAATATATTTATATATGAGGATGGGGAAATAGATCTATGTGCCTATATTTATAGGTTTAGTATTAAGGTAGCAGAAGGACATTGG
>NW_022107431.1:39986706-39997815 GCF_000313985.2 Echinops telfairi | reverse complement strand
TTAAAAAAAAAAAAGAATTGTTCCTGTTAGGTTCCAAGACTGTAATTCCTAATGGGAGTAGAAAACTCAGGTGACTGTCACCGATTCGATTCCGACTCACAGTGATTCTGAAGGGCAGAGTTGCACTGCCCCTGTGGGTTTCTAAGGCTGTGACTTCACAGGAGCAGAAAGCCTCGTCTTTCCCCCTTGGAGCAGTTAGCAATTTTGTACTAAGGATCTTGTGGTTAGCAGCCCAACACGAAGGCCTTCAATTTTTGCACTAGTCACCAATATACATAAAAATGGATCTGCTTATTCTACTGCGACTAGTTATGCAGCCATTCGATGCAATATGATTACAACATAAAATGTTGGGTTTTTTTTTTTTTTGTGGGGGGGACACGTCAAGGGAAAAGGAAAGTCGTTTTGTCCTGACTGGGTGTTCTTAAACCAAAAAAAAGGTATTCTTTTCTTTCAAATAGGACATTAAAGAGATCTAAACTTTTCAGCAATAAAAATGCACTTAACTTCATCAGTTCTGGTATGTCGTGAAATAGAAAAACAGGAAAGTTACAGATCACGGGTCAAGAAACTTTGTTCACGCCTCTACCTCTAGGGTAACTCTGGAATAGCAATAGACTTTTTTGAAGGCTGTGAAGAATCCTAACGCGTCCAGAATCTCTTGAAGGACCAAGCACCTGTTTCCAGTGTGCTCGGCTGTGGCTAGTAAATGTGCGATCAAAGCTGGTCTCTACGTGCACACAAGAGTAGGAAGACCCTCCAAGCTCAGCCCAGAAAGGTTAGCTTACCCCATGGCTGGAAATCGGGAACGAGGGGGGTTGACTTCTGCCCTCCGCCCAACACCCACCAGCCGGCTAAACCCGGCCAGCGCCGGGCCGCGCCGGGCAGCGCCTAGTACTCACAGCTCTGGTCTCGTACAGCACCAGCTTCTGGACGGAGCTGATGATGGGTGCAGCAGCCGAGGGCATGGCCCCGAGCGATCGGCGGCCCCGCAGCGAGGCACAGTCTGCGGCTCAGGTTGCTGCAGCCGCCAGTCGGCTACAGGAAACCTGGAGAGGACACTTCAGACCGTGGACACCACGTCCAACCGGGGAAAGCAGCACCTGACCACGACAGCTGTAGCGGCCCAGCGACGGCTCAGGTATTTCCGGGTCCCTGAGACCCGCCTGCAGTCCAGAGCGGCCCCAGACCAGCAGGGGGCGGGACTGGATGCTGTACCATAGAGAGGACGGTGGAGGCTCCAGGAGGTTGCGCGCTGCCGAGACGAGAAGCAAAGGGAGCCATCGATGATGAGGGCAAGGGGAAAAGTGGGCGGGGCGCGGGGGGAGACTCGCTGGGTTCTCGGATTCTCTGCGAGATTTGGGATTGAGTCCTTTGGACAAGAGAGGAGATTTGGAAGTGGGTTCTCCGAGTTGCAGGATACATCTGTCCTCAAGTCTGTCATTTCCCCAGTTTACTTCAGTCCTGTTTCTCTGGAAACAAAATGATTGTCCTTCCCTGAGTGTCGGTGTTTTTTACCTTTGATCTGACCAGAATTAACCCGAAACATACATATTACACAGAAGCTGTGTGGTGTATGGAATTAAAAAAAAAATAACTCACCTAGGGCTTTAAATTTTTTTACTTGGCCACATATTTAATAATCTGCAAATGTTGAAAATGAGTTTTCAAGTGTACAATAGGAGAAAGGGTACGGATTTAGGCACCGCACCTAGCCCCGCCCCCAGACGCTGGCCGAGGCCCCGCCCCGTCCTAGGCATAACCTCCCTAAGGCCACGCCCCCTGAGACACCGCCCCTGGAGGCCCCTCCCCTAATCACCGGCCCTCTGAGGCACTGCCCCCGAGACAGCGCCCCGCCTATCAGTACGGTGCCCGGTAGGCGTCACTGTCCCTGCCTGGGGTTTCCCAGGCAACCGTTCAACAGATCCTGATGAGAGACCTTGGAGGCGACGGTGGCTGAGGCGGCAGGGTCCACCCCAGCCAGGTAAGTAGCCTGCTTCTCGATGCCAGCGGGGTTGTTGACAGTGGCCTGGGTGCGTTTTATTATCGGCTGCACAAAAACCTCATCTCCTGCGGGAACCTAGACAACTTCTTTTCCTTGTAAAACTGAACTTCAGGATGACTTCCTAAATTCGTTTTGTTCTTGTTTTAATTTTTTAACCTCTGTCCCTTTGAATGACTAAATTTAAAAACCAAACCTACTGCCATGGAACAGATTCCAACTTACAGCGACTGTACAGGACAGAGTAGACCTGGCCCCTTTGGGTTTCCGAGGCTATCAATACTTGAGGGAAGCCAAAGCCTCATCTGAAGATATGGATTCCATGAGAGAGTAGAGGAGAAAAGACTCCTCCCGCAAACATTTACCGTCTTGGAGTTCATTCCACCCTGTCTGCCCTACAAGGTTGCTATGAATTGAAATCCACTTGATGGCAGTGAGTTTGGGTTTTGTTTTGTTTTAGAGTGTGTAAACTGCACTGGAGTGTCATCTAACCTCCCCTCCCGTTGTCAGCCAGGGGTTGCCCTGATGGGAAGCCCTGATGGCACTGTGACTAAAGTGCTCAGCTGCAAATGGAAATATTGGCCCTCTGTGGGGAAAGATGTGGGATTTCTTAAAGAGTTATCGCCTTGGACACACTGTAGGGGATTTCTAGCGTTCCACTCCTGAGTACCCGGGAGTCCGCCTAAGCGCAACAGTTTCCCGGGAGACATACCCACACTAAACTGCACAGCTCACTGGAGGGAGTGTCTCCATACAGGATTAGATTTACTTTAGGAAAAGAAGCATTGGTATTGTAATTGGAAATTATTTGGGCATTTCTTATGTCCAGAACTTCTTAGAGTCTCAAAGGACCTCCCATATCAATAACAACTCATTTTCAGAATTTTCAAAATATTAAATATATGTTCAAAGAACTCCAGATCCTGGGACGTAGCAAATGTGTGTACAAATTAAACTTATTAACTACTTGTTCTGAAAACCTCTCCCACCCTTACTCCTTGTTTGAACATATGGACAACCATGAGTTGGCATCTAGTCAAGGCAATAGGTGAGATAAATGCAGAGAGATCAGCAGCGGCTTTTAAAAATCTGTTTATTGTCATTAACATAAACGTACCTTAATACATCGTGAAATTCCTCTCCCACCAACCCAGGGGCAGCTTTTACTCCTTTCTCTCTGACCTCAAAGGACTGCTGTGTTACGAATTCTAGATGGAGCTCAACAGAAATAACAAAAGATCACGACTGTGCTCAGTGTCTCAGTGTTTCTTGTTATAGAAAGACAGTGATGCATTGGTCATTAACATATCCACGTGGATCAGCATGGAAGCTGCTTGCTCCAACTGAATGAGTTACTAGAAATGTTCTCTCTGTCTATGGGGGTTTATATTTGCTTCCCCACAGCCTTAAATTCTTTTCTCTCCATTCATCAAGTCCTTTCACTTAGTCACCTCCTACTTAACCTTCATATCTCACTTCAGTATCGAGCTTTTGAGCCCTAGTGGTATAGTGGGTTAAGTGTTGGGGTGAGATCAGCACTTCAAAACCACCAGCAGCTCCAAAAGAGACGAATAAGGTTTCCTATTTTTCTGTAGATTTGCAGGCACAGAAACCCACAGGAGCAGTTCCACCCTGTCCCCTAGGGTCACTGAGTCAGAATCAATGAGATGGCAGTAAGTTTGGTTTTAAGCTTGGGGTCCAAGGTTTCTCAAATTAAGTTGTCACCTTGTTACCTACCCTCACACATTTCTTAACAAAAATATTTGCACAACTTTTAACTCTGTAGTCACATGCTTTTCTGATCATTATGCATCTTCCATCCATTGTAATGTAAGTTCCATTATATTGTCTTTCTGACACAGGTTCTCAGCCATGATTGCCTATTGAATTACCTGGGAAGCTGTGATGAGGGACTGGGTACCACTTTCAGATACTTGTGTTGAGTTGGTCTGAAGTAGGGCCAGAGCATCAGTCTTTATTTAAAATCCCAAGATGAAGCGGATGTGTAGCCAAGATTCAGAACCAGTATCCTAACACTAATTAGCATAGGGCCTGGCACCAGGTGGATGCTAAATACAAGTAGGTACCGCCCAAAAAACTGAATTTTTTTCAAAGCTATGTATTTAAATTTTTTTTACAAAACAACCTTCTCACCTTCAATGTATTTTTCATTACACCTAATGCATTTATCAAATCTGCCATTCCATGCTTGGAAACATTTTTCAAACTCACCTTTTTGGATGGCTGACAGGACCTCCCACCTTTTTTCTTCACATCTTCTACATTGTCAAATCACTGTCCTTCCATGTCCCTCTTCATTGGAGGAAACAAAAAGAAGTTGCATAGAGTGAGGTCAGGTGAGTAAGGTGCATGCGGCAAGAGAGGCATTCTGTCTTTTGCCAAAAGCGGGTGCACTAAGATGGCTGCGTGAGCAGGTGCCTTGTCATGGTGGCAAAAGCAGTCCCCAATCTGCCACAAATCAGGCCTTTTTTGTTCATACTGTTATCTTTTCAGAATATCTAAATCGAAAGCTTGATTAACAGTCTGACCAAGTGGAAGGAACTTCAAATGCACTATCCCCCTGACATCAAAAAAAAAAAAAAAAGTGGGTATCATCTTTATCTTCGATTTCACTTTGAATTCACTGGATGCACTAATTCAGAGTGAGTTGCTTGGTGCTTGCCAAGTGGTAAAAATATATATTAAGAAGGTTCTGCCCAGTAGAGCTTTTTCCCTGTTTGTGGGGGGGGGTCCCCCCTTATATGTGTCAGTTAAACAATACATATCTCTCCTTGCTTGAAAGATACCCTTATTCTGGGAGTGTCAAGTGGAACTTGGGCAGGAGTCACACACACATACATCACTTAGAGAGAGCTCGAAATCAGCCCCTTCTTCCTATGCCTCCCTGTTTGCTAAGAAACTGTGTTCTGCTCTTAGTATTTTTCCAATTTCTCTCTAAGTCATGTGGGCATGAGAAACATGAGGCATTCTGCTCCCACGAAGGCTTACCCTCTCAGAAACACACAGGAGCAGTTCTGCTGTGTCCTGTGGGTGCACCACGCACGAGTCAGCGTGGACTTGATGGCCGTGAGAAGCTGGGTCGCTGTATCACTGTGACTACATTGTTCCCCTTTAAGCCATTTCAAAATTCGAAAGTTAAAAATCCTAATACCTTGAGTGTGCAGATAATGGTCTAACCCAATGGCAATGACAAACACCCCATACCAAGATAACATTGATTATGTTTAACCAAAAAGTACACGAAGACTACATAGCTACTCCGGGTCTAGGAGGTGGCTTCCTCAGATTCTCGCTCTGTGGTCATGCATGTAGGTCCATCATCTTGTTCCTGAGTGTGATCAAGGCAGAAATCAGAGTCCAGCTCTCATTGAGGGAAGTGACATGGAGATCGCTTGACTCCAGGAAACTGTCACTCAAAATGGCATCAGGTGACTCATTGCCCAAGCATGTGATGCAGCTATTCCTCTATTGCATGGCAAGGAGTGAAAGATAAAATCGAACATCGTAGATGGGCATCAGGAAACAGGAAGATTACCAAATTAGCTGCAGCCATCATGATCACAATCAGAAACATGAAGTAATACAGACTCAAGATACCAAAAACTGGAAAGGCTACTTACTGTAGGATTCACAATTCAAATGCTGACAGGAGCTGCTAGACTGATAATGAGCTATGTGAGCTAAGCCGAATGTGACCAATTCAACTGGAAAAGAAAGAATGAAATTTGAAATGTTCTGAGATTTTAATAAATTCTGTAATTTTGAGTTACATAAGCACACAACATAGTATTGGTATTACTAATATCATAATACTAATGATTATCTGTTGAAAATTCAAACTTTAGGAAGTACCATTTTAAAAATATATATTTAATTTTAATTTTCTTTCATAGTTGGGGGCTTTTTATTAAGGTCTAGAAAGATGGTCCTGTCAGAACTGTAGTTTTACATTGACTTGAGTTTTTTTGTGGTTTTTTTTTTCAACTGGGAAAAGGACTTAGTTCTGTTCAATTTCATAATGAAAACCAACTCTTCTGGCTATGAGTTGAATATTTGATAGGTTCTTGAATCTTTGTAAATTAATCTCCTGTCCACTTCCTGCCGGCCAGGTCTGATTAGCATGATATCAGCAAGATTGTGAATCAGCAAGACTGTTTTGAAATATAGACCAAAAAAAAGAATCATTGCCATTGAGTTGATTCCAACCCAAAACCCAGCTCACTGCCATCCAGTTCATTCCAAATCACAGCAACAGGAGAGGCCCGAGTAGAGCCGCGCATGCCAGTTTCTGAAACTGTAGTAGCTGTTGACAAAAGTAGAAAGCCTCATCTTTCTTCCAGAGGAGCGGCTGGTGGTTTCGAACGGCTGACCTCATCATGCATGCCCTAGGACATCTAATAATCCATATGACTTGCTTTATTGTGATGCTCGCTTTATTGCAGAGCTCTAGGACTGAACCCGCAGATTCCCTGAGGTCTGCCTGCATACTTTTGCAAAGAGAGAGACGGTCCTGGGAGAAGACTGAAGGTTCGCTGCTGGCTGTTCTCAGTAAGCTCAAACTGCCTCTGGGCCTCCTTCCTGCTGCAGATGAAAAAGTGTACATTGGTCAGATCAGTAGTCATTTTTCAAGTGTAAGAGGCTGTGCCAATTTAATAAAGATCTCACAGTAGTTAAGGTTATGATAGGCCACCATGAACTGGGATAGTAATCTATCTGGTGGTTGTTGCAAAAGCCAGACTGGAGAATTTAACAGACTTTTTGTCATTTTGGGTAGCACTTGGCCTTTTCTGTCAAGGTGATTTACAATTGGCTATCTTAGTATGTGACTGATGAGAGGGCATGCAATTTTATGAGCTTCCACTACATCTTTTGTACCACTGTGGCCCTCACTCCACAGACAGAGAGTCACTGTAAATGCTTTGCCAGCTGTTATCCTAATTAGGAGCTAAGAGACCAGGAAAATAAGCAGGCCTGCAGACCCAATGGATATGCCTAGAGGCTATTTATTGGCTTAGTCTAACTGGTCTGTGATGGCATTTTGGGTCTCCTGTGTCCGACAGCCCTTGAAAGAGGTTACTCCCCTTTCCACATGGTATAGCTCCTCTAGTTCATTAGTCATCGCTTCCCTCCAAGAAGGCTCAGGGGGATTGTTACTGTAAATACCTGCCATCGTGTGGCAAGGGCCCATCCCCCAAGGAACACTTCAGTCAGTTGTCTCTGCATCTGAGACTTGGGTGAAGAATCATGACAGTCCACTGTGACTGCTGCCATCAGCCTTTGGTTTACGTGTCCTCTAGCTTTTTTAGAAATGTAACGTACTCTTTACTGTCACTGACTGCACATCTATCTCATCCCTAGAACTGTGATGGCTATAAGCCATTGCCACAGGTCATTGTGGGTCTCGCCAACTGCCCTGTTGGGTTCACTGCCCATTACAGTCATGATGTCTCCTTTATCGCCGATGGTTGAATGCTGTTGCTACCTGTCCTATGCTCCCAGAATCCTCCCAACATCACTAACTAGGAAACTTAGCCTCATGGCAGTGCTGAACTTCTTAATGATGCTCATGCTGTCCCAGATTGTGCCGTATGGCTTTAGAGAAGAGAGTGCCCTCTGGCCATTCCAGGGAGCTTATGAGTCCCCTGGCTTCATATTATAAATCCACTCTAACATGCCACCTCTGAGGACCCTTGACATTTTCTTCTCTGCCAGTTTCAGAATCTCCGCCTCATTTCCTGTAAACTGTTGGTTTTTCCTGTAAGCCCCAACCTCCAGGTACCTTCCCAGCAGTGTATTAGGATTGGTTCCATGTTCAGCATCAGGATATTGAACCATGAGTGATTGGAGAGCGCACACATATCAGTTAACTCTTACTAAGTCTGCATGTCCATCCCCCAATCCAAACAACCAATCTCCCTGCCATCGAGTGGATGCTTACTCCTCGTGACCCGGGAGGACAGTAGAACTGCCTCTGTGAGCTTCCAGGATGAATTCTTGATCGGAGTAGAAAGCCCTGTCTCTTCAGAGGAGCAGCTGGGAGTTTCCAACTGCTGCCCTTGCGGTTAGCGGCCACGTGCGTAACCACTACGCCGCAGGCTGCCATTCCATCATGGCCAGATCCTGCAGCTCCTTGGGGGACAAAGGTCTTCCTTTCTGGGACACTGCTTCCCTAGTTGGGCTGTGCTGATATTTTGCCCGATTATTTCTCCAGAAGCAATGAGGTAAAGACAAATCTTGCAGAGGGCAATCATCATCTTCTGAGCCACTCGTCTTCCTGGAAAGAGAAGCTGCTACCTCTCAGTCCCCGAGGTTTGGGGTAATCTGGGAGTTCAAGTGTGCAGTCACACCCATGCTGATAGCCCTAGTCCAGGCCTTGGGGCCCTATTTTCAATGTGAAAGATCATTCTGAGCTGTGAGTTTAGATATCTGAATCAGGTCATGTACAACCAAACAGAGAACATCTTTGTGCAGACATATTTAAGCAGTTTAATAGGGCTGTCCTTTCAACTGAAAATGCCAAGTCTCTATTTTGTCATTGCTGGTGAGATGAGATAGGAAATCTTCCTTCTGAGAACATGAATAAATCCGTTATTTTATTGATGAAGATGTTCTCTTCATCGCTCTGTCACGTCTAAGTCACCCAAGAGCGTGGAAAGCTGTAGATTCACATTATAGCACTCTGGGATTGAGATCATGAGGGAGAGAGAGCCCAGTGCACATTGTGAATTACTCTGCAAAATGCTCCATGCTTGTCTTTTGAGCATCAAGCAGTTCCTGGTGAACAACGAGTGATGGATCTATAACAAGTTCAATATTACCTTAAACCATTTCAGTAGTATTATTGATAATCCTGCTTCCTATATTTCAACAATTTTATCAACACTAAAACACACCATTTTCCCTTATCACCAACCGCCATTGTTTGTGTAAGTAGTGTCCAGTCACTTAAGAATTTAATCTATACAAGTTGACAATTCATGTATTATGGTCCATAGCCTGCCTATATCTGTATGATGATTTCCTTTGCTCAACAGTGTTTTTAAATTATATACCATTGACTAAATTAACAACCCTATCAATATGCTCCAGGGGACTGTTAGATAATGTTCCTTGTCATAAAGTGATAATGAGGCCTCTAAAATAAACCATAACCCAGAGACAAGTGAATGGATTTGGGACCTCTACTTAATTCTATCCTCAATCCAAGAATATTTAGCTCTTATGACATGGCCCTCCTCGATGCTCACCCTCATGAAGAGATCACTGACGATTTATAGCTGCTATACCAAAGTGTGGTGAAGACAGGAGATGGTGCCCAACTTTCAAAAAGAATATTGTCTGGGGTCTTAAAGGCTTGTATTCAAACAGCCATCTAATTGAGATGTCACCGGAGTCCACATGGAAGAAGCACACCAGCCTGTGTGATCCAAGGATTGTAAATAATAAAATCCAAATCCAAAGAAGGGAATGGTATCAGAGTTTAAATTGTGAACACCTGGTTTGCAGAAGGCTATGGATGTCAGTGGAAGTCCAAAAAGCTATTTGCAGGGTCCACACATGGATTAAGCCTCTGGTGAATATCCTCTGACAATAGTCTAGGGATGTGAATAAATATCCTTATCAGAGAGCATTGTAAAGTCAATTATGGCAGAAGTGGTTAGGGTAAAATCTAATATCTTTATTATGACCTCCCTTTTGACCCATTTTAAAGTTGTTTTAGTTTTAAAAAAATGTGAAGGGGAAATACATGTGGATTAAGACACCAGCGAATTCCCTCTGACCGTAGACCAAGGATATGAATAACCTTGCTCGCATGCAGAGCGAATTGGAAAGTGGGTTACTGCAGTGGAAGGTTAAAATCTAACACCTGATCATTTGATTTCCCTTTGTTCTAGTTTTTATTATTTTCTGCTCTCTTTTCTATTATGGTTTTTCTCTGTTTTACTTTGCTGTTGTTGTTGTTGCTATTTTTGTATGTTTTTCCATAAATGAAATCCAAGAGCGCTAAATCTATAGAAACCAGATTAATGGTTTCTTGGGGGCCCTGCACAGGAGCTTTTGGGAGAATGGAGAGCAAATAGCAATGAGTACAAGAAAGTAGAAAATGTTCTAAAATTGATTGTGGTGATAATTGTACAACTCTTTTTAATATGATTGAACTGTATAAAAGTGAATGATTTACCAATAAGACTATTTTTTTTAAAAAGACAAGTACATAACTGAGAGAATTTGCCTGCAGCCAAGCATAGATTGCTGAGACCGGTTTAAACATGTTTTGTCTAGACTAAACCATGTCTGAACTAGAAAAATAAAATATACTCCAAATCCTTGAATCGTCACATTTATGGGCTCAAGAGTCTCAAGGTCCTCTGTCTCCTCCAAAGTTTTACTGATACCATAAAGAAATATAGCCGACTAGCATGTGAGTTATTATTTATAACTGTACCTTCATTAATTGTATTAGAAAAAATACCATTATTTAACCTTTTCACATAATTTGTCTGAGAAGCATTTCACCATATTTTAATCTGCTTATCAATAAGGGTTTCAGTTAAACTAATGTTTGAAACTGGTCCTCTTCCTCCAACCCCACCCCATATGGGACAGATCATTACTGAACCACTTTAGGTTTTTGCGTCCAATTAGACTCATCAACAGCCTTATGTATTACAGTCCAAAACTCACTGCTGTGTTTCAAGCCCCTTAATAAGCAAAACAACTCACTGCCAACCCTTCCAACTCATATTGGCGCTAGAGGACAGGGTAGACCCACCCCTGTGGCTTTCTGAGATGGTAACTCTTCATGGGAGTAGAAAGCCCTGTCTTTCTCCTGTGGAGCAGCTGGTGGCTTCCAACTGCTGACTGGGTTAGTAGCCCACAACATAATTAATATGCCACCAGGGCTCCTAGACCACTTAATAGAGACTCTTTAGTAAATGCACCATCTCTGGTAAAAAGTTTTGATGCATTTGTAATAATAAAATCAAACAAAATCCACACTGCCACTGAGTCAATGCCATCTCATGGAACTGTCCATGTAAGTTTCCAAGACTGTAACTGTTCAAGGTGTAGAAGGTCCCATCTCT
>NW_022107431.1:39983052-39984051 GCF_000313985.2 Echinops telfairi | reverse complement strand
CTCTAAGATTATTTCAGACTTGCTTTACATAGAAAACCTTCTTTGAAATTTGTTGCTATGAGTTTTGTTGAAATGAGTTTGGAATGCATAGAAATGTGTTGAAATGAGTTAGGAGGTTCTCCTGTTAGTATTTGGAATACCAGAGACAATGCATCACCCTGTACCTGAGTATTAGCAGACCGGTACAAAGTCTTCGCACAAAATAGGAAGGCATTTTTAAATAGCTGTTGAAAACCAGCTTGCCTTTTTAGGCAATTCTAATAAGGGTTTCTGGAAGAGAGTTATATCCAGTCACTGCAAGTGGTTGCCACGGAAGTTCTGCATTGTTCTTAAAGGGAGCTAGACTAACAGACGGCCTGAGGGTGTGGGGGGTGCATTGGACTGCTTACATAAAGATGGGTGGTTCAAGGCCACCAGCTGCTCCTGGAGGGGAGGGGGCGGTGGGCCTGGCTGCTCTGAGGTTTGCAAGCTCAGAAACCCAATGCAGCAGTTAATTCTACTCTGCTCTATAGGGTTGCCATGCATTGACATCAACTCCATGGGTATGAGTTTTTATTGGGTTAAGTAAGGGCTAGATCACTTGATTTAATATCATACAGACCCTGAATTAGGGACCAAGAAACCGTTCTCATAATTTTCATTATTTCCTCACACATAATTCAGCTTGAAAAATCAATAGTAGAGACAGAAAAATATAAATGTTACTTCATGAAAGTAATCTTTATACTTAAAATAGGAAGATTTTCAAAGATATAAATTAAGCAGGAATTTTTTGCTCTTCAAAATTGCTAACTGGAAGTATATAAAAACATTTGTGATTTATAAATGTATGGCCGGATCAATACCAAGCCTGCTTCTAGCAGCAAGTGACCTCGAATCTCCCCCACCCATGCGGAACTGACCAGAGCTGCCTGAAACAACTAGCAGCAAGTGGCCTTGAATCTCACACACACACCTGCGGAGCTGACCAGAGCTGGCTAATGGCCAGCTTTATTCTCG
>NW_022107431.1:39976721-39980194 GCF_000313985.2 Echinops telfairi | reverse complement strand
TTGCACTGGCATATGAGTAACCACGATTCTATTGGATTTTAAATAGCATTTCTCTTTTTAAGGGGGCTGGGAAGACAACATTAGCCCATCATATAGCACAGACATGGAAATGCATTCGTATCGAAGGTAAATATTATTTCTTCCCCCAACATTGTATGATAAAGCTCTCCTCATATTCAGGAAAATGGAAACAGTGGTACAATGAGCACCCATCTGCCCATCATCTACACCGTCTGATTCAGGCTTTGCTGAAGTAGAGGGGGGGCAAAGAGAGGAAGGCCTTGGCTAGAAGGACTGACCCAATGGCTGCAGCAGCGGCCTCCACACAGGAGCAAGGATGAGGATCGGCAGTGATTGGTTCTGTTGTGCACAATGTCACTATAGGTCAGAACCAATATAGGGCAGCTCTGAGTGGCATCCACCTGGTAGCCTTAAGAGTACTTCACAATGTATGCACCACTGTCACTGTCGGCTCACTTCACCACCGCGTTCTCCTCTGAGACAAGGCACCTGCATCCAGGGTGTGGAGCTGTTTAGGGCGTTAACTTCCCACGAGCCTTTAGTTGGCACGTGGTGAAGACAAGTTCATCACGGGACACATTCTGCCGCCTCGTGTTCGGTTACACTTAACTGGCGGAGTATGTCTAAATATGCTTTGGTGTCCAGGTGTTCATCTCTATTCCCAAGTACAAAACACTCCAATAGATTTATTAATTTGATGATCTGGTTAATGCCCATGTATACTAACATTTTGAATTCCTACTTTAGCGGCATTGATTTTGGAAGAACATATTTCGGCTAAAACCCCAACAGGAGCTATGGTAAGCAATGCTAGATGTCAAAGGGCTGTGATGAAATAGCCCTGTGTCACAGCCAGTAGAACAGTAACGGCTGATACGATGCTTGTTTACAGTTGCAAGCGATACTGCTCAGTGGCCAAAGTGTCCCAGATGAACTGATCATAAAGCTCATGTTGGAAAAGCTCAACACACCACAAGTCGCTCACTTTGGTATGTTTACTTTAACACATCTAAAGGCGGCCAAATGCACTAGCACTGATTGTGATGATGTATATACAGCTCTTTTTGTAAAGCAGTGTAACCATGGAAGTGTATGATCTGTGAATACTCTATCGAGAAAACTACTAAAAAACAAAGACAGAAACCAGACTTGGCCAATGGTCACCACGGGGGAAGGAGAAAGCGCTGTTGCTGAGGGAGCATTGAGTTTATGTTAATGGCTATAGAATAATTTAGAAAAGGATATCAGTAATGGTTGTACAACATGAAGAGTATAATCGATGACACTGTTATACTTGTAGAGGTTGTGGAATTGGAGAATGTTTTGTTGTGCATGTTTGCCACAATGAGAAAAAAAATATATATATATATGAATTTAAAAATATATATATATGTGAATAACATATATATGTGAGTATAAGGAAGAAGAAAGTTCTCTAGAATGTGGTGATAGTTGTACAACTCTTCTTGATATGATTGAATTATTGAATTGTATGGCATGTGGATGAAGTGCTTAAAAATAAAGAAAATGTTAAAAAGAAAAATAGAGGTTTAACTAAAATAATATAGCCAAGCAACTTAAAACTTTACGTGTTATCTGAGGCACAAATCCTTTCTGGAGTTGCTCTTTTTTTTTTTTTTTTTTGGCCTGGCCACAAGATTCCCAGGGTCCTGCTTTATTTGCTTGTTTGTTATTCTTCAGATGTTCCCTCTGTGACAAATAAGTAAGTCCAGATGGCCCAACCTTTTAGCATTGATCTCTTGAGCATCAGCATCAGCATCAGACTAGCTGTGGTCCACGGACCAATGCTGATAGTCCCTGCTGATGCTTCCTACTTACCCTGAGTTCCAGCCCTACGTCCTGCCGCTGGCCGCATTGCTCGGCACCAGTCTGTATTTTAAGGCAGAGACGGGATCTAAAATGACACCAGTTTGCACTCTAGATATCAGCAGATTTCACCCAATTCCCTCCATCTTCTCCCTGATTTCTGTTCCCAGAAATCTCCTTGGACCTATTTTCTCAAGACAGAACCTACTGGAGCTGATGATGTCTAAACAGAAAAGGGCAAATTTTATAGCATTTGCAAAAGAAGGGGAGAAGAATAAAGATGAGCTTGGAGGCAAATCCTGTGGTTGAAATAGATTCATGTGTGTTCGGCCAGGATGACTAGAGAAGCAAATCCAATGGTGCTCATGTTCGTATCAAGAAGAGCTTGATATCAAGAAGTAATTATATATCAAGAAAGCTCTCAGGATTGGTAGCAGGTGGGGGGGGCTGGAGGGTTCCCAGGACCCTCCTTATGAGAAGGCCATGCCCACAAGGAGGTACCATCAGGCTGTGACCTGATGGCAGGTTGGATCCCACCCAACACTTTGATACATTAAGTTGGCATACATTTATCTAGCTACCACAGGCCTGCTTGAGTATTCATCAATAACTAGATAGTATTTTATAAAGTAATAATAATAAATAATACCCTTCTTTATTCTTATACTGACAATATAACAAAACTTTTAAACTTCTGTGTTTCTCTACAGGTTATATTATCACTGAAATGCCATCATTTTCACAGGAAGCCATAAGTACATTAGACCAAATGGAATTAATCAAAAACTTAAACTTGAAACCTGATATTTTAATCAATATTAAGGTAATGTTATTAAGTTGTTCTTCTAGTATGCTAATCCTTTTTTGTTAGTTTTCTACATTTTATTGGTTATTTTCTTTTTTTAACAGTGTTAGTGACACATAATTCACAAATCATACAGTTCAATAGTTCAATCATAGTAAACAGATTTGTACAGTCATCATCACCATCAATTTTAGGACATTCTTCTTTTTGTGCTCATTGTTCTTAGCCCAGCAACCTCCCCTGTCACACCCTAGGAAACTATTAATCCAATTACTGTCTCTAGAGATTTACCTATCCTGGATTTCTTCTACAGCAAACCAAGGCAAAGAGACAAAACTAACAATGACAAAATAAAATAGAGAAACACCTCAGTTCAAAAGAAAGCAGGAAATAGTAAAACCAGTAACCCATCCCACAGTGCACTCTGTCCGATAGCAAAGCCATTCACATCTCTGGTCCCCAGGGGATTCACTGGAGGCAAAATCTACATGGGAACTCTGCGAACGGACTTTGAGCTTCCACTGTTATCTATAGCCTTGTGCAAACTGTGTGTCCAGAACTTAAGCTCTAATACTGTTCCCTTCTCCAGAGTTGAATTTTATTATTTACAATCCTTGAATCATAAAGGATGGTGTGCTTCTTCCACATGGACTTAGTTGATGCTTCACCTTGTTTTAAGAAAACCCTTTAAGACTCCTTTTCTTTCTGATAGCTGGGTGCCATCTGCTTGCTTCACCACGTATTGCTATAGCACCTGTATTAGTCTAGGTACTTTGGAGAAACAAATCCACGGCGACTCATGTATAAGAGAGAGTTTTAT
>NW_022107431.1:39974292-39976081 GCF_000313985.2 Echinops telfairi | reverse complement strand
TCATCCCCATAGGGAATGTGGTAATTATACTGACTAACTATTCATTAATTTAGTTAGTTGTGTCTAATTTAAAATAGTGTTGAGAAAAGTAAAGTATACATATATAAGACAGTTTTTTAGACCAAAATACATGGGTTGTTGATTTGTACAGATTAAAAACTTAAGTGACTACACATTATTTACACGAAAAATGAGGTTTGGAGGCAGGGAAAAACTTTCAATAACACTCATTCACAAAGGCAGGACTCGCCTGCTGGACTGAGACGTGTCATAAAAGGCAAAGAGAGTATGAAAATATCAGATAGTCTCGAGTTGCCAGTTTTGAGCACCCTCAAAGCACGAAATTTGAACCAAAGTACAGGAACTTCCAATTCCATAACTTCGGTATAGTCGTCATCTGCTTCTTCTCCTACTAGGGCATTTCAGGCATAAATCCAAGGAAATATTCCATTTCGTTAAACCTGCCACAGATGTGTTAAAGGTAAAGTCCACTTTGCTTAGTGGGAGTTCCAAATGAGATCCTCCTGGTGTGGCCCATGAAGGGTGTTGTGAACCTCAAAGAGGGAGTCTCAAGTCCTGCTTGTCTACCGCACATGGCCTAGCTCACCACGGGCTGAATAGAAACCAGGTCAAAAGTGCTCAGTTAGGAACATGATAGCAGGCTGATTCTCCCTTTGAGGATCTACTATGTACTTAATGGTAAGTGTATAGCATGTTGCTCCATCTGGTTTACCTACCAATAGAACTTAATTACCTTCTCTGGGACAGACATGCCATTTCCCTTCTTGAGTTGAATTTCCTGTAAGGCTCACTAATTACTCTTGTAGTGATTTGGGGTGACTGTAGAACAACGTTACATAGCAGGAACTGCTTGGTCTTCTTCCTCTCCCCCCATCATGAGAAACCGGCCCAGCTGAGAGAAAGCCTCCCCGTTGAGGTGGTTTTTTAAAGATGTACAAATAAGGGGGTGCAAATGGTTCCTTGGGAGACTGGATTGGATTAGACGACCTGAGCACAGAAGTCTGCCTTTGCCGTGGTGTTCATCTTTATAGAAGTGGTCTTATTCAATAATTGTTCGTTTGTGAGTGGCTAATTTCACTCGGCATAAGGGTTTCCAGGTCTATTCCTTTTTCATAGTAGTTAAATTCAAGGAATGTTCTCCAAAGTTTCAAGTAGCTACAGCAAGAGCCCGTCACTCACACCTCAACCACAGGGCCTGAGTTGTGCTTCCTCTGGCCTCTGTGTTTTTGCTGCTGTAGCTCGTATCGCCTGGAACCGCTCCATGCTGTAATTCCTCCACGTGACTTTGCAGTTTGAGTCCAGTCTCTTAGCCTTCCAGAGCCACACTGCCCTGACCTGGAAAAGAACTTTCATCATTATCTTCGCTTCCTTATCTTACAGGGTTTTATGAGACTGGAATGCAGTGGCACATAGGAAAGCACATGGAAAGCAGGAAAATGGATCCTTTCTGGTCTTTTCACTAGCTGGACTCAGCATGCTCATTCACAAAGTGAAGGGATTAGACGAGATTAGGTGCTGCATGACATACACTCAGGCAAACACATACACTCATGGCCCCAACCCCCATTATACCTATCGTATTAAAAATTGGGGGTGTATACAATGATTGATAGTAAAAATGGGTGCTGTTTTATGGTGCGCATCAAATGTTATTATTATTTTATTATATGTGAATATAGTGTATATGAAGGTATTTCTTTGATGCTTTTTTGTGCATACGAATGGGCACAATCTATAAGGGGGCTTCAAGAAGTTTGCGGGCGGGGGG
>NW_022107431.1:39970368-39974192 GCF_000313985.2 Echinops telfairi | reverse complement strand
GGGGGGAATCCTTTATCTTTTAATTCCATTCCTCCACAAACTTTTCAAAGCCCCCTTGTACTATATACTAAGACAAACATTTGAGTAACTGATAGTATATAGACCCATACCTAACTGCTCTAACTTGTATACAAATTCAACTTAAAGACAGACTTAGGAATAAAATATACTCATAATTCAGGGACTGCCTGTATATACTATAGTGTGTACACAATGTGCAAATCACATTACACCATATTTTGCTGAAAGTATTGTTGGTCCTCAGTGACTCATGATTATACAATAGATTATATTTGCAGTCTTCTTAGACTGGTATTTTATGAAGTACTTAAATCAATTAAGCAGCAAATGATTTCAAATATTATAATTATAGAATATATATTTCTTACTGCCATTCAGTCGAATCCAACCCATAGCAGTCCTATAGGACAGGGTAGAACTGCCCTGCAGGTTTCTGAGGCTGAAACTCTTTGCTGGAGTAGAAAGTCTTATCTTTCTCCCAAAGGAGCCGCTCGCTGGTGGTTTCAAACTGATTACCTTGAGGTTAGCAGCTCAATAGCAGCTCAACCCATAACCATTACACCATGAGCGCTCCCTATATGTACTATATATTTACATGCAGGGGATGCCATCAAGTCAATTCTGACTCATAAGGATCCTATAGGACAAATAGGACCGCCCCTATGTGTTTCCAAGACTCCGAATCTTTCTCCCGGAGCAACTGGTGGGTTCAAACTGCTGGCCTTGTGTTGATTGGCCCAATGCGTACCCCCCATACCACCAGTGCTCCTTAATCCCCAGTATCAGCCCTTCTTTGCTATCCAACCAAAGCCTGTGTACCTTTCCAGGCTACACTGATTTTCTCTTCTGTTTTGCTGTTCTATCATTCTCCTAACTCTCTTTCTCATCATCAGCCTACGGATACTTTCTCACATATACTAATATCAGACAAGGGCCAGGGTTGGCATGGCATAAGGATTGTGTCGCTTGCCTCTCTTGGCATGCACTACATCCATGAAAAACCCCAGGACTGTGTGTACTCAGGGTTTCCAGGAGGTTTTTGGGCTTATGCATTGTATTTTATATAAATAAATATTTTGCATATACTCAAAATGATGTGTGTGATTTAATAATGTTGCTCCTTAGTGCCCCAACTATGATTTATGCCAAAGAATTTCTGGGCAAAGACAACATAGTACTACAGGGTACTTATACCCAAGAGATCAGTGGGATCCTGAACTCATTGGAAGTCGAAAGAAAAAGAAGAAAGAACCCCAAAAGGAGGGGAAAGGAGGAGAAGAAGAAGAAGAGGAAGAAGAGCAAGAGGAAGAAGAGGTAACGTGTCAGTACACCAACCCAAACCAAACCCATTGCCATCATGTCGATCCTGGCTCGTAGTGACTGAGCATAGGGTGCAAATCTACATGAAAGAAGACGGCTACATCTTTCTCCTATGGAGTGGCTGCTGAGTTTGAACCCCTGACCTTTTGGTCAGCAGCAGAGTACTTAGCACTCCACAGCCCAAACACCTGATCAGGTTTCCACACTTCTGAATTTTGCTCTTGGGCTGCTAACCATAAGGTCAGCAGTTTGAAACCACCAGGCACTCCATGAGACAAAGAGGGGGCTTTCTACTCCCATAAAGAGCTACCACCAGTCTGGGAAACCCACAGGGGCAGTTCTACCCTGTCCTATAGGGTCGCTACAAGTCTACCTTGACTGAGTGCGTTTGAAATGAAATGTGAACAAGGATCACAAACAAATAGCAGCAACTAGAGAAAATTACATTTCCTTTCCACTTGTATTGAATCTGGAGGAAATGAACAAAACCTTTTCATTTTTTTCAAGAAATATGAAATCATAATCTAGGAGTCATCAAGTTTAACCTCATGAGTGACTAAATCCCTCTCCATCTTGACAGCTAATCTGCCTCCCTTCCTAGCAACATTGAGCTACTGATCACTCACTATGTGGCCAGGACTCTGAAAGCCGGCCTGAGAACCAATAAAATGCGAGGCATAATTCATGTGCCTCTCTCTCACTTCCTCAGGGAAGCTTCATGCCCCCCTGATATAAATAGCACCTTTTCCTACTCCTCTCCATTGGCCTCTACCTAGCTTTAGTATTTTCCCTTAGCACTTAGCGCCACGTAATATTGTATCTTTCATGGTTTACTCGTTCATGATCTGTCTTCCCCAGCTGTGCTGTTGAATCTCAAGCTTCTAGGATAAGGTGACCAGATTTAAAGCGGGACACCATTGACCGGGGGTGTTCTTGATTAAAAATTTGGTCTATATGGACCAAACAGACCGTTCCCTAGCTTGTCGTGCATTCTTTCCAAAAATTGGGACTTTTTTAAAACGCCAAAAATTGGGACTGTCCCGCCAAAAGCGGGACGTCTGGTCCCCTTATTCTAGGACAGTGACTGAACATAGTCAGCACTCAATAAATGAATGAACAAATAAATGAACAAATTACAAACTTAGCAATTTGTGGGGGCATGGGGAACCAATTTCTTTCATTTGTCTCTAAAAATCTGACCTCCTTCTCAACGATTCTTTATCTTCTAAGGAAAAGTAAAAGGAAATAGTTTAAATGCCCCAGCCGGTCAAAAGTTTTATTCCCTCTTATAGTGACCTACTAGTGTCTCTAAAACAAAATCGCACGTCATTTCACTTCCTTCTCCCCTGGCTTCTTGATACAAAAGGCCGTGTGGGTATAACGAGGCGTGGATATGGCTTGCAAATTAATCATCATAGACCTAAAGATATGTAAAATCTTTTCTCTTCCATTTTAGGCATTTATTGCTGAAGTGCAGTTGATGGCAGAAGTTCTCCAACATCTAGTTCAGAGGCCTGAGGATTTCTTGGAAAATGTTGAAGGCATTATTCAACTTTATAAGGACACAATTCTTCATCTTACCGAAGTAAGAGTGTATTTCTGAAAATGGAAATACTGATGTTTGTTTTTTCATTGGCTAAATGCCTTTCACATTTCCTGTTTGTATTTGAGTACTGGGATCTATCTGATTCTCCCCCCAGCTAAATAGACAGTTGTTAGAATAAGGGCTTTCGTCTCAAAGGCTATTTCAGTCTTAAAGAGTAGCTATGTTGCTTGAAAGTGATGAATGAACTGCATTTTCAAAAGTCATTCGGGAATTAGTTTATGGATGGTGGATGGGAAACTACAGTCTGATTAAAGCATTTCCAATCCCTGATTTATGGTTTTATCAAAACAAATGTACACTTAGGGTGTATCTTTTGTTCTAAAAGGATAATTATTAATTGAATTAAATCGTAATCTAAAAAGTAGCTAGCCCCAGATTGGTTTCTATGGTAATCCCATTCAAAGCTGTTATATATATAAACATAAGAGCAGAATATATTATAATAGGAACATTTTAATGAAAACAATTTGTGTGGGAGGCCTGGTAGGGCATGATCAAGGGGAATGCAACAAACAGGAAGTGCTGAAATCCTGGTGGGGTCTAAGCATGATAGTGGGACAGGAGGAGAATCAAGGGAAATAGAGGAAAGAGCTGGGAGGAAAAGGGCATTTATAGAGGTCTAGATAAAGGCATGTGCATATGCAAATATGTTTATATGAGGATGAGGAAATAGATCTGTGAGCCTATATTTATAGGTTTAGTATTAAGTTAGCAGAAGGACATTGGGCCTCCACTCAAGTACTCCCTCAACTCAAGAATATCTTCTTCTATTAAATTGGCATTCTATGATGCTCACCTTCCTGACACAACCGCTGAAGACAAAGCGGGCGAATAAGCAAATGTGGTGAAGAAAGCTGATGGTGCCCGGCTATCAAAA
>NW_022107431.1:39952136-39969554 GCF_000313985.2 Echinops telfairi | reverse complement strand
CAATTTGCATTTAAACCAGTATGATTGCTATGATTACAATTATGTGAAAGCTGTATTTTATGCTGTCAAATACCCAGGAAGAATGTGACAAGGAGACTCAGCTGTGTTGGCAGCTTATTTGGCAAACACTTGACCAGACCCTGTGCTAAGCATGAGAAGCAGAAAGACAAACGAAGAACAGCCCCCAGTTCCTCCATCCATATGATAGCGAAACCAAGGGACTTCATTTCATGCCGTTTTAACAGTGCTTATGCTTTTTAAGAGGGGGTCATTTTCATTCTCATTATCCACTGGGGGAAATCCCATTGTTTTCTTACGAATTACTTTTTACTTCCTCCTTCTATCACAAGCCTTGAAAACAGCTTCTCAAAAGGAAAGAACACGGCTACCAGTAGCCCCCTTTTTGTCTCCAACAAAGGTCCTTCCTCTGAGGTCACGGGCCAGCTCTTATGTTAGCCTCGCTGAAGCCCCATCCAGTGGAGCCAGAACCAAGACCCACTGCCACCCAGCTGATTCTCACTATGGTCACCCTCTAGGGCAGCGCTTCTCAACCTGTGGGTCGCGAGTCCTTTGGGGATCGAGCAACCCTTTCACAGGGGTCGCCTAAGACCATCGGAAAACACTTTCTGATGGTCTTAGGAACTGAGACACTGCTCCTCTATCCGTCTGCAGGCGGGTCTGCCCACATGCAGATACGCCCACGTACGAGGACCTGGTGTGAAGACTGTTACCCATGCTACACCATGCTTCAAAACAACATTTCATTTATTTGTCATTAGAAATAAATATTTCACAATCTATAATTACATATTGTTTTTGTGATTCATCACTATGCTCTAATTATGTTCCATTTGTAACAATGAAAATGCATCGTGCATATCAGATTTTACATGACAATTCATAACAGAGGCAAAATTATAGTTATGAAGTAGCAAAGAAAGCAATTTTATGGGGGGCGTCACCACAACATGAGGAACTGTATCAAGGGTCGCGTCATTAGGAAGGTTGAGAACCACTGCTCTGGGGCCAAGTAGAACTGCCCCTGTGGGTATCTGAGGCTGTGAATCTTGATGGGAGCCGACAGCCTCATCTTTCTCCCCAGGAGCAGCAGGTGGTTTGGAGCCTCTGGCCCTGTGCAGCCCACAGCCCACTATGCCACCAGGACTCAACAAAAGGGGAGTAAAATGGATGGCTGGAAGACTAGTTCTGGCTGTTGCAGTCGTTTCTTGAAAGTGATTTACTGTGTAAAACAAAGGGTTGACATCTAAAGACGTCTTCTTCATAGTGTGTTGAGACTGTGATCTTGTATTCCACTTTCCCTCTTATCTTGGATGATTAACATGTTTGTGATCTACAGGGAATGATGGCTGAGCACAATTCCCAGTATCTCATTGAGCTGGATGGAAAGAAGTCCTCAGAGGAGCTTTTCCTGGTGAGTTGGGAAGTTTGAAAATGATGGATTGTATCCGTCTTTCCTGTTGTTGCCCTGTCGGTTCTGACTCCTGGTGGCCTCGGGAGTAGCACTGCTCCACAGGGTTTTTAAGGCCATTTTAGAAGCAGGTCGCCAGGCCTGACATCCGAGGCGCTGTTGGGTGGGCTCAAGCTGCCAGCCTTTCTGCCTACAGTCCAGCATTTATCCATGCGCACCTCTCACCCCCCAGTTCTCCTTAGTCATCAACCAAAACACACACTCAAGAATGTCAGGTTGACCCTATAGAACAGAGGATCGCTCTGGCAGTTCGGACCAGGATGATGTCACCGGGTTTCACAGAAGCAGAAGTAGACTGCCTCCTTGTCTCTCGCCTGTGGAGCAGCTGGTGGGTTCAGACTGCCGAAAATTTGGTTAACAACACTTCACTCACTGTGCCAACAGAACTCCCTCATTATTCTAAGACAGAAAAGGGAATGTCTTGTCAGGGAGTCTATTCTGATTCACGGTCCCCCTGCAGGCTGACTGAAAGGCCTCCTTAAAGGCCACACAAAGAGTGACACTGTGGCTCAGCAGTTCCCCTCCAAGGTGGGCACTCAAGAGAAATAAGAGCAGATGCCCACAATATACTTTATAGCTGAAAGTCCTTGACACCATACCCCAAAGCAAGCATCACCTAAATGTCCATCAAGTGATGAATAGATTAATAATACATTCCACGCTAGAAAATATTGTGGAGCCATGAAAAAAAATGAATGGCCACATGGATGGAGCTTGACTCCATTATGCTAATAAATAAGCCAGCCACAGAGAGCACATCTGGTATGATTGCATTTCCATGAAATGTCCCAGACAGGCAAATCTACCGGGGCTGCCTAGGTGTGGTGAGAGTGAGGATTGTAAGTGGCAGGGAAGGTAGTGGTAACTGCTGTGGGATTCAAGGGTGCTCTTTGAGGTGATGAAGATACCCTAAAACGACTTGTCGTAATGGTTGCATGACTCAGAGTCGAGTAAACACCACTGGAGAAGTGTCACATCCTCAGTAGCCGACAGGTTACTGAGAATGTGAATTATAGCCATTTTTAAAAAGAACACAGCTGTGTATTAGGGGAACACAATGTTACTTTCACAACATCAAAAGCAAATGCCTATGTGGGGGGCAATGGTAGCCATACTTATTATAAAATCGTCCATGAAGGAATAGAGGAGTAAACTGGTGCGTGCGTGCACACAGCGGAGTATCACGCATCACTGAAACACTGAGAGAGGCCGTCAGACACCTCACGTCGGGGGCAGATTTGGAAGGCATTATGCTCAGCCAAATTAGTCAATCTCAAAAAGTCAAATCCTGCCTGAGACCCCAATCATAAAAGAAAAGTGGTTTTCACACCCAAAGAAGCAGATTTGGAAGGCTCCAGAGAAACTAGAGGAAGCAGGGAGGGAAAAAAGATACTATCATTCCAACAGAGGGTAATAATAAATTTTCCAGTAAATATTTAACTGCCTATAATCTAATTATTAATTGAAGAAATACAAACAAATTATGAAACAACATTTTCGTGGAAGATGTAATCGTTTTTAATAAGCCCAAGGTCTGGGGTTTGGGAGGGAGTCCTGGTGGAGTGGATTAAAAATCGGGCTGCTAACCACAAGGTCAGCAGTTCAATGCCACCAGCAGCTCCATCAGCCACTCTAGTAGAGAAAGATGAAGCTTTCTGATCCCTGAAAGAATCACAACCTCGGAAACCCAAACGGGACCGTTACAGACTGCCCTGTAGGGTCTCTCTGACTCTGAATTGACTCAGTAGCAGTGAGTTTCTTTAGAGCACAGGAAGGCTGGGAGGGAGAGAGAGCGGAAGCTGATCACAGGTATGGTAGGTATGGCTCATGCCCTGGATGCCATTTGGAGGGGACACCACAGAGCCATTTCTGTTAACCCAGGAAGGCCCCAACATCCATCCTACACACCATAGGCACAGAGGCTTACTGGGGACTCAGGGGATGGGGGCGGGACATGAGGGGGCACTGGTTCCTGGGTGCAAGAACAAAGGGAGGCCATTCTAGGTGCAGAATGACATTCCAAGAGGCACCTGACTGAGGCAGATGGGCAAGAGAGAAAAGACACTTCTGCTGAGATGCCTGTTCTGTTCATTTGGAAATGAAGGAGAGGGCACAACATAGTGATTGCCTGTGGGAGAGTGCCAGGCTTGGCAATTTGTAGCCCCAACACACTAAAGGTGGAGGAGGAGCCATTTTCCCTAGGAAGTAGGTGTGCAATTATCAAGAGAAGGGACACTGGAGATGCTAGACAAGCGAAAGCAGCCAGCGTTGCCTGCCTCGGGGAAAGAGTCTAAAGAAGGCTTGGTGCGCCTGATTTAAGGATGCTCCACATTGTGGGCAGATGCTAACAGGCAATAAACCGCTGGAACCAGGGTGAGGAAAGTGTTCCTAGTGGTTGTGGCACGTGCACTCATACAGGCAAAGTAAGCAGCAGTCTGCTCCCTGTGGAGTTGTAACTGTGATCGCTGGGACACATGGCGTGGACCAACTTTTAGTTTCCATAAGAGAAAAGAACTTGGCTGTGCCTTGTTACTCCAAAATATTTATTTTGCTTCCATTTCTTTCCTCAAACGTACATGAATTTTATAACCAATGAAAAAGAGAGAAAGTGCTGCAATGTCCAAGAATATTTGAGCCATGCAAATGCCAATACCAATTCAATGTTCATTCAAACATCCAATACCAATGTCTTTAAACGTTTGTCCTGTGCATTTAGACAGTGATCGAGCGACTTCAGTATCTGAACCTCAAAAGAGCAGCTGTGATCACCAAACTGCAGAGTGCAGAGGAGGAGATGAGTGATGTAATGGAAAACGTAAGTCATATCTCACTGGCGGAACGGCTCCTTTTCCATCCTGTATTGTGAACTCACTGCTAGCCTTCCTAGGCTTAAAGGTATCTTTTATAAAAATTGATTTGGCTTCTGAGAAGCAGCCATAATGTTGCTGGGACACCAGGTTGGGAATCACCTGTCACTGTTTCAGCCACAAAAGAAACCAGCTCCATTGGAGAAACTTTAAGCTCATTTCTGCAAGCGCCAGATGGAAATAAACAATGGAGTTTGCTACCTCTACACTGCTTCAAAGATTCAGTGAAAAGCAGATTCTGTACCTGAAACTATGTGACACAAACAGGTTTTGCAACAGGTTTTACAATGATCACAGGACCCTAAACAAAGTGAACAGGCTTCACAGGAAAATATCACGGAATCCATTGTTATATCTACCATTAACTAGTATCTACATTTCTCCAGGGACTGCCAGACCACCATGCCCTGGTGTCTCAGGCTCCATTGCTGATCTACATGGTCTTGCTGGCCTCCTTCCTGAGTTAGGGCATCCTTACTGATTAAGTTCAAAGGAATTTTTACTGCAGTGGAAGGGACTGTTACATTTTGGATTTTTGACAAATGAAATCTTAAATTATGTTATATTCCCAGTAGCTTAATTAACAGCAAGCTAACTCTTTCACCACCCCTGTCAATAATATAAGCCCAAACAGAATTGTGTCAGGAATCTTCCAGAGGCAAGACAGAAGTCTTGAAGCAGAGATAATAAAATCAGAACAATTAACCACAGGAGTAATTTAACAATCAAAGAAAGAACCCCAGGTTCCCAGTTAAAAAAAAAAAATTTTTTTTTGCAGCACTACAGAACCAAGCCATAAAAGCTTCCAACTCCCAAAGCACCCATTCCTCCTTCAATCATTCAGCCAGTTGCTTTGAGTGCCTCTAGTGTTCCTGGCACGGGGGTGCTGCAGACTGATGGGAATTAAACCATAGCTGAGCTGAGTCTCAGAAGGACCACAAGCCTCTTAGGAGGCTTTGATCTGTTCCTGGAAGTAGTAAAGCCTACCTATGTGAATCGAAAAACCAACTACCTGAACCATAACTAGGTTTCATAATTATATATATATATATATAACTAGATTTTATATATATATATATAAAGTAACGGAAGAAAGAGGCAATTTTGTTATCCTGTACTGTGTAATCCATAGATCCCAACAGGTGAGCTTAACCAGAACATGAGCTGGAACCTCTGGTCAGCAGAGTGCTTTGAGAGCAGAAACCGCTAAAGTCAAAGAAAAAACACCCCTGGGGACGTTTCCTAGCTAATAAGCTTGTCCTTAGGCACTATTGCATCTCTAGTGAGCTCTGGTGGCAGAGTGGTTATTTGTTGTGCTGCGGTCCATGTGGTGGGCAATCTGAAACCACCAGCACCTTGGAGGGAGTAAAACTGGGCTCTCTAGTCCCATCCACAGTTCGAGTCTCAGAGACTACAGGGGGGTTGCTAAGAGTCAGTATGACTCCATGGTAGAGAGAGAAGACAGTTTTACTTCATAAAATGCATGCCTGAGGTAGCTGCTTTTGTGTGTTTTTTCTCAAAAGGCAGAAGTTGTACCTGTGTCCACAGGGATCATTATTCATGGCCCTTGACCAGTGCTTCTCCCCAGCAGGCCAGGCCGCCTCCAGAAGAATCCGCTGGGAGGCTTGTCACAAGTGCTGATTACCTGAGCCCGTCCCCTAGCTCCAGGGGACCAGACTCTCTGGAGGTCCAATTGGGACTAAAACGTTGTAGAATCACCAGAATTAGGTTCTTGTCTTACCAAGAATAAGATTTGCTTTTGGAAGACATAAGGCACAAGAGAATTTCATTTAGGAATTCTTAATAGAAAGAAAAATTTACCAGCCAGCAAGGGCAGTCCCAGTATACCTTGTCCACCCTTCTCTCTACCACACCATCCGTATGGCCCTCCCCCACATGCAGATCAAGCATTTTCAAAGGTTCCTCTGCACATGAAATTCTTGATCCTCATGAACTTCCATTGGGGGGCAGTAAGGGGTTCTGGGAAATGTAGTCCTGCACTGTTGTCATGGGTTGTTCCCATGCTTTGTCCAAATCTCCATCCTCGCTCCCTTGCCTTGTTTCAGCTTCTATGCCCACTGAAGTTTCACACACACACATACACACACACACACACACCACTGTCATGATTGGACCACTAAAGGAGGGTGCTAGGTTAAAGTTGATTGATCTATAAGCTCCAGTGTGTTTGGAAGGACTTTAAGTGGATACCCTTTAGCTAAAGGCAGATGATTTTTAGAGAATCGATATTAAGGGCATGTTTAAAGCAATGATTGATTCTGAACACTGAATGCACAGTAAGGTCATCTATGAGTTGTTTTAAACATTAACCTCTGCCCAGACCACATCCTAGACCGGCTAGAGCAGACTTTCTGGAATGGGGCTCTGGCATTAATTAAAATAAACCAAACAAAACCTTCCTAGGAGGCTGTCTGCAGCCGCGATGAGAACATTTTGTTGAAAGGGTAAGAGAGACACAAACCTAGCACTGTGGACTTATTCCCTGGGGAAGAGTGAGAAGCTGTGTAACACCTAACAGGTTGGGGGACGAGGTGGGGTGTGTGTGTGTGTGTGTGTGTGTGTGTGTGTGTGTGTGTGTGTGTGTGTAGAGGCACCAGAACAGTAGACAGTGACATTGGTTTTCAAATCATACTGATCTGGGTTTTAATTCTAGTACAACAGCTTATGAGACCTGTGGCTTTTGCTTCCCGTTGATTCAATAGAGGAGCCCTGGTGGCATAGTGGTTACTCTTGGGCTGCTGACCATAATAAGATCAGCAGTTCAAAACCACCAGCTTCTCCTGGGTGAAAGGTGAGGCTTTCTACTTCCATAAAGAGCTATAGTCTCAGAAACCCTCAGGGGCAGTTCTACCTTGTCTTACAGGGTCACTATGCGCCACAATTGACTAGCTAGCAGTGCGTTTTAGGTTTTTGTGTTTGTGTTTGTTTTTAACTCAGTGGTTAAAAAGAGGTAATAATCCTTACCACATAGAGTTATTTCAAGTAGTAAATGAGATGATGCTTCTACGGTGCCTAAATCCCATGGTGACAGCCAAACTAACAACTGTATTGCAGGGACGGGGCTGGCCGCATGGAATTTCTACCTGTGCAAGCAAGAATCCTGTGCTTAGAAAGACCCAGGCTTATCTTAATACTCCCCTATCAAACTTTTAAAATCCTTAGTAATTTCCTCATCTGGACCTTCGTTTTCATTTTATACCAGGTCCCACGGTGCAGGAGCATCCACTCAGGCACTACAAGATGGGTGGGAGTGTGCCAGGCATTCCCTTTGTAGTCGCTGGACCATGGAATCATCCAGATGTTCTTCAGGGAGAGGCTCCGGTGGGCGGGGAATTGGGGTGGTTGCTAACTACCAACTTTTGTGTACCTCCCTCTGGCCTTGGCAGTTCTAGAGTCCCTTGTATAAGAACCTCTGGTTCAGTCCCTCCAGAAAGTAATCCTTCAATGCTCCCTTTGAGATCTTTGTTGGGGTAGGTGCAGTTGGCTGATTGAGTGCTGTAGGGAGTAGCTCTAGCCAAAAGAACCTCCTCTGAAGCATTTTCAACCAATTTGCTTGTTTTCTATTGTCCACTCACCCTGCCTTCAGAGGAGTCTGGTCCCACCAGGTCCTGGCCTTTCTAGGGTTTTGTAGAATGAATCAACTGGCTTTTGTCCTCATCTTATCCCATGCCATACCTGTCCCTGCCACCCCGATAATTTACTCTCCTCTTTCTCTGCTTTCAGTCAGGCAGTTACCACTCCTCCTCTGCTGTCTAGCTTACAGAATTGTGTTGCTGTAACTGGTCCACTGTTAACTCCTTTGGTCTCCTCTCTCATTTTCTGAGTCCTCGTGGGACTATTCCTTTTTTATTACTGTGCCCTTGTTTCAAAGAGCTCTGATGGCATAGTGTTTATGAGTTGGGCTGTGATTCTCAAGGTCAGCAGTTCAAAACCACTAGCCACTGCAAGGGAGAAAGAGAAGGCTTTCCACTCCTATAAAGGTTTGCAGCCCAGAAAACCCACAGGGGGCAATTCTACTCTGTCCAATAGGTCACTGTGAGTGAGAATGGACATGCTGACAGTGAGTTTTGGTTTGGGCATTTGATCAGGATTTGGGGAAAGCAGCAACCATCATTGCATGTGCTCAATCTGCTTTGTTTGACCAAAATTGACGGTGATCATTTGAAAAGACCAAATTCATTGGAAAGCCCAGGCTTTTCCCTCCAGGTTTGCTCACCCTGTGGCTCCAGTGGCTTAGAATTATGAGGGAACAGTCTGTTCCTCATCTAGTTTCCCTTGGCCTCTTAAAATGTTTGGATGGGAAAGAAGGATAAGAACAGAGTACTCAAATTAACTAAAAAAGAAGAACAACAGAGTACCTGTCTCCTGGCTTTACTGAGACAGTTGGAGTCCCTAACTTATTGTCTATGGGAGGCACTCCATTGGCCCAATGGGCCCCATCAAGGTGGTTCTCGGGCTCGTGTAGCTCTCCTAAGCAGTGACCGCCTGCTGAAGATTTCAGCACCTCTTCCCGCCCTTAGCCAAGGGCACTCATGCAGCATCTCCATAATATGCTTGCTCTTTGCTCTCTGATGCTGCAGTGGGCCAGGCACAGCCATAACTCTCAGTCCCACCACCTTCCATAGTCAACACCGGAGCCAGCAGATATATGTGAGAGCCACGTCTAAAGGTTGGAGGGAACCAACCCCAACTCTTTCCCTTGGCAGCCACTCACCCTGCCTTCTGTCTCCAGTCCTCCTGTCCTCTGCTCTGGTGGCCCAGAGCTAGGCCTCTCAGGACCCCTGTGCTCTGTAGGGAAGCAGTTCCTAACTACTAGGAAGGGCACCAACCAAAGAGAATGCGCAGAGACTTTAAACTTCATTAAGCACGAAGAATCACTCACAAGCTAAGTAACTGAGGAAGTATTTCATAGATACAATACCCTACTATTTAAAATATTATAAGTATATTGTATCATGTTACTTAAAAGCTTAGGTGAGTTGAGAATCTGGTGTTTTTCAGTAAGAGTTTTTCTGAAACCATTGTTAAGAAAAAGCCTTCTATACTTTATAAAAGATAAACTGCTAGTACAGGTTAAAAATTAGCACCTTATCATTCATTTGATCTCCCTCGGCCCATTTTAAAGTTGTTCTAGTTTTTAGTATTTTCTGCTGTCCTTTCAATTGAGGTTTTTATTTTATTTTGTTGTGAGCTTTTTTGTTTCTTTGGTTTATGTTTTTGCATGTTTTTCGGTATGTGCAATCCAGGAAGGGTGAAAGCAGAGACAGTAATGGGATGAATGGTTTCTTGGGGGTGTGGCAGGGGAGAGTGGGGGGGTGGGGGGGAGTGGGGAGCTAATACCACGCAGTAGTACCAGAGAAAAGCAAATGTTCTAAAATCGATGTGGTCCTGATTGTGCAACTCTTCTTGATAAGATCGAACTACTGGATTATATAATATGTGTATTATGTCGCAATAAAACTGTCAAAAATACATAAAATTCTTTTTCCTCTACTGAAACAGTCATTTAGCAAATTTTACGCAGGGTTTTATTTCAAAGACATGAAAACTGCTATTATTAAATCTAGGATAAGTATTGTGACAAAGAGGGAAAAAGGCAAAATTTGCTTCCTTTTTTTAAAATGGCAAAGCACTATCAAGTAAGATAAACTTATACTATGTATTTCTTGTGCCCATGTTTTTATACGTCGTGTTTGTGGTTAAAGGCCCCTTCGTGACACGGTCACAATGGACTTGATGGCAGAGAGTTTGGTTGTTGGCTGAGTGTCCCAAGAAGCGCTGGTGGCGCAGAGGGTCACCCGCTGGGCTGTTAACCCAAAGGTCCAGGCTTCAAACCCAGCAGCAGCTCCTTGGGAGAAAGATGAGGCTTTCTGCTCCCATAGAGATTCACAGCCTCAGAAACCCACGCAGACGTTCTACTCTGCCCATCGGGTTGGTGCTAGTAGTGGAAGTCCACTTGATGGCGTTGAGCCTGGGAGCAAGTGGCCTAATGGTTAAGCATTTGGTTGCTAAAGGTCAGCAGTTCAAACCCAAAGGCACGGCAAAGCCCTGGCCAGCTGCTCCTGGAAAGCTCCCAGCTAAGGAACCCTGCAGGCAGGTCTTCACTGTCACGTGGTCTAGCTGTGCAGCGGGATCGCGGCAACAGCACGTGACAACTGCGACCTTTGTGATCAACAGGATGAGCTGTTCCGGAATCTGGCATCTTTTAAATTAATTGCACCAAGATATCGATGGCAGAGGAGCAGATGGGGCCGTGCGTGTCCTGTGGTTTTAAAAGAAGGCGACGTTTACCCAGGATTACCAGATTATTCTGTGAGGTAAGGAAGGCCTTCAGAACGTCATTTCAGACCTGGTTCGTACATCTTGTCAGTGGCATATTATTGTGGTGCATGTTCAGTTTCCTAGGTAAAATATACTGTCTTTCCTCGGAAGAAGCACTGAAAGCGTTTTCAGCGAATCCTCGTCCCTATCTGCTCCCACCTATGCCAGCACCACCATGCAAAGTATTCATATTCGGACCTAAATCGTCGGGGAAAACAACACTTAGCAATTTGATTGCAGAAAAGTATAAAGGAAAGGTAACTCTGTCTCTCTATGGATCTACCTATGTCCTTGATTACAATGTGTAAGGTTTTATTTGCACTCAGTTGTCTTAAATTTACACCGTGACTTAGGTAATTGTTTATGCATTGGGTTGCTAATCACAAGGTCGGCCGTTCGAAACCACCAGCGGCTCCATGGGAGAAAGATGAGGCTTTCTACTCCTGTGAAGAGTTACAGCCCCGGAAACCCACAGGGCAGTTCTACCCTGCCCTCTAGGGTCGCTGTGAGTCGGATGGACTCGATGGCCTTGAGGTTGGTTCATTTTTGGTTTGGGGGTTGGGCTTCATCATCTCCCAGGGTGTGCCTGACGCAGGAATTCAGTTTGGCTTAATTGAATTTCTTTCTTTTAAATGTCTGAGTGTCTCCTGGGGGTATAGTTGAGATGTTGTTGGGACTGCAGTCATCTGAGAGCATGAGTGGGGCTGGAAGATGACCGAGTCACATTGAGTAAGGCTACGGCCTCAGCACCTGGCCACGTCGCTCCCCCCGAGGCCTGCTACTGTGTCTTCTGACATGGAAGCTGGGTCCCCTCCGAGGACGTGATTGAAGGGCGAAACTGCAAAATCTCCTCTGAGACATCATCTCAGAAGCCACACATGGTCGGAGGAACCACGCTCTATGTGTTTGAAGCAAGAACTAGGTCCTGCCCCTACGCAAGAGAAGGAGAACTTCGCTCTGTCTTGTGAAGGAAAGAGTAGCAAGGAACGAGTTATTATAAAATCATGAGAATATGTGCCAGGGAAAGGGATGATATTTTCAAAACATGAAGAATTTTTAGAAATGAATACACAGACGAGTTCCATCGGTGGGGGGAAAAAAATGACGAGCAGTTTACAAAATGAGAGACGGCAGGTAGCCAGTAAACGAGGCAGGGGTATCACCTCCCTGAGAAGTAAAGAAGTGCAGAAATAATAATGAAGCCCGTCGTGTCAGTCTCGCTGTGAAAACTAAGCAGACCGTTTCTCAGGATAGGGAGAAGTCTTTCTCCTACCCTGCTAGAAATGGCCATCGGGAATATGTAGAAAAGCCTAAAAACCGAACACCTCCTTTGAATGATCAATTCTATCCTCGAGATTTTCCCTGAAGAAACTATGAGCTACTCACACAAGTTGAGTTTATCATATCAGTCTGGAATAGCCAAAACATGTGGACCTCAGTAAAGGGAAACCTCTGAGAGCCGGAACCTGACAGGGATGCCTTGTTTTTCTGGGTGTCCCAACACTCCTACCTTTGACTGAGCACAGTCATATCACTTTCCTCTCATTCTTCATTAGTGAAAAAATATTTGCATCTTCCTTCTCCGACAGGTTTCCACCTTCCACAGCTTCCAGCTTTCACAAGTCTTATGGTATTGGTATTTTAGTTCAGCAAGTGGTTATGATTCATCTAATGTAATACTGTACATTGATTAAAATTTATGTAGATACAAATATATATTTCTTAGCATGGGCTAAAATAATGTAGACAAATACTGTATTGAAGGAAAGGCAAAACGGAATCTAGGAATCTGGAAATATTTAAACTTAAGCATAATAAAAATCAATTTCTAAGATCCTGACAGTCAATGTTAAAAAGCATATTACATACCTGACAAAGAATTTATATCTAAAACGTACACCCACTCCTCACTTATCAACTATCTTCTTATCCAACACTTCACATTTACAACAATCGTAAAATATCAACTTTTCAACTATTTTGTGTTTAAATGGCATACATAATCAATACGATAATCAATGCTAAGGTGCCAAAACGAGAGTAACGCTGGCTGTGAAGATTAAGGTTATGTAGCAACTTGGCTGGACCATGATTCCCGGTGGCTTGGCAGTTATGTATTGATGTAATTTGGCAGTTGATAATAAAGTAGGTCAGACTCCATTTTGTGATCTGATAACATCATCCTCCATGTTCATATAACCATGATATTCACATAACAACCTGGCTTTTGGAATGTTACCATATCTATAAGTGAGGAGTGGGTATATACCATAAGTAAATCTTTAACCCAATATTTGAAGTAGACAAAAGTTTGAAAATAAACTTTAAAAACAAAGGAATGTATCCAAGGAATGATGAAGGTGGACTTTGGGGCCAGGGCGTGGTGCCCCAACAGACTGGACTAGAGAACACTCCTAAAGGCCAGCGATCCTTGAACAACAACAACAAAAGGAATGTGAATCACCAATGAGTACATTAGAAGAATCTCAAATTATTAATGGTTAGGGAAATTGAAATGTAAGCTAAATGAGATACATATTCAATCCACAAGAATGGCTAGAATTTAAAATATTCACAAAACCGAGTGTTGGTGAGGGTACAGGGCAACTGGGACTGTCATGCATTACTGGTAGGACTTCAAATAGAACAACCCCTTTGGACAATAGTTAGACCTTTTTTTTTTAAAGTCAAATGTATACTCACCAAAAACCTAAAAGAACCCAAACTCACTGCTGCCAAATTATGCGACTAGCAGTGACCCTCTAGGCTGGGATAGACTGCTGAGACTCTTTACAGCAATCGGCAGGCTGGTCTTTCTTCCATAGAAAGTAGTTCTATGGTTGTGAACTACTGACCTTGTAACTGGCAGTCCAATGCATAACCACTATGCCAACAGAGCTCCTACACTGACCATAGGATTCAGTACCTCCTACGTATTTACCCAAGAGAAATGAACACTTATGTCCACAAAGATTTGTACACAAATGTTTGCTACTGCTATATTAATAAAAGCTGGAGACAACCCCAAACATGCATTAATAAATTATAAAAATTAATAAATGGATAAAAATCTGTGGTATGCTCATAAAATGGAATACTAGTCAACAGTGAAAAGGATTAACACATTACTGATACATACAATAAATATGGTTTCATACAATAATCATCATGAATCTTAAAATACTATATTTCCCTTAAGAGAAAAATCCTGGGGAAGATTGCATATTGTATAGTTCCATGCAGCAGTTATCAACCTGTGGGTCGCGACGACCCTATGGAGGTCAAATGACCCTTTCACTGGGGTGGCCCAATTCATAACAGTAGCAAAATTACAGTTATGAAGTAGTAATGACAGTAATTTTATGGGTGGGGGTGTCAGCACAACATGAGGAACTGTATTAAAGGTCGTGGCATTAGGAAGGTTGAGAACTACTGGTTCCATTTATATAAAATTTTATAAAAAGCAACGCTGATCTATAAGACATACAGCATGAGCCAGGACTTAAGAGGAGGAGAAAACTGACTACAAAGGAGCATGAGGAAGTTTTTTAGAACTTTGGAAATGTTCTATTTTGTTGAATTCTTTGGTTTCTTTTTATTCTCCTCAGCAGAATTGTATTTTTATGTGATATTATTTAATAATTTCTCATTCTGTGGAGTCATCTTCCTTGGGAAAGGAGACAAATATGAATCTCTTCCAGTCACTTAGCTAGATAGCTGCCTTCCAAAGTTCTTGGCATATACAAGTGAGTGTTTAAAGCTACATTTGTTTGTTGACATGTCTCCACTGGTATTCTTTCATTCCCGGGCCTTTGTCTTTCACCACCCCCTCAGTGTAGGTCAGCAGTGCTTCTTCCATACCACCAGTTCTTGATCATAGAGTACCACTTGAAATAGTTGAGTCAACCAACTATTTGGGATACAGTGACTCTATATTCCCGACTTTCTCCTCCTCCTTTTCCTCATTTTCATCCTCCTCCTCCTTTGTATGTGTGAATTGGGTGAAGGTTTACAGAGTAGATAAATTTTCCATCCAACAATTCATGCACCCTGTTCCCATCTCATTGATTTCAATCCTCACAATGGAACATCAGTTATCCGGCTTCTTCCCTGTGTTTCCACTTTCCTAATCCTCTGGAGCTTCTTCCTTGGGGCAATACTGCCCTGTGGATCTCAATGGTTTGATTACTCTAAGATGTGCAGACTTCATTATTATTATTGTTCTTCCTTGTAGATCTGTCTATTACTTAGCTGAAAAAATGATCCGTGGTTGAACTCAGTTCCAAATCTGAAAAGTAACTAAGGGCCATGGTCTTGCGGGGAGGGGGGGAACGTTGTTTCACCAGTCTTGATCCAATTAGTAACCCTGAGCTTTCAAAATAATCTTTCCTTTTGTTCTACATGTTTCTCCCACTCTACACAGGACACCCAAATGTGATCATTTTCAGAGCAGTCGGTGATGGGAGTTGGGAACCATCTGGTTCTTCTGGTCAGAGGGTCATGGAGGCTTGGTGTTGGAGTGGTCCATTGGACTCATTGTTTCTATGCATCTTCTAGTTTGAGAAGAGGCCAATAGTTACACCTTTGATGGCCACTCATGAACTTTTAAGACCCCAGTCACTACTCACTTAATTAGGATGTGGAACATTGTCTGTGTTGACCATGTTATGACCATTGACCTTGGTGCCCTCCCTGCTGCTCCCCACCGCTTCCATCTTTGTGATCAATTTTCTGCCTACAGTATCCCTCAATACTGAAACTCGAGGCTTGATTTTTTTTCTTCTGTAGTTCTTTCAGCTTGAAAAATGCTGAACATTGATGTTATAAGAGCTGTTATCAGAGCCCCCAAATAAAATGATTTATTAAAGAAAGAAAGAAAAATGAACACGTTCCACCCTCTTGGATTTCTAACCCCAGAGTTTTACACGTGTCATTTTAATACTCAGCTTTGTGTTCTGGAGCTGCCCCTGGCCGCTTTTGGTTCAGCCCTTTCATTTCATCTTTGCTTACAGTCACTTGACCTTCTCTGCATTCAAGAGCAAGTTTCAGAGTCTCCCCTGACATCCGTTTCGGTCTTTTCAATGACCTTTTGCTTTCTTCCTGTATGTTGTTCTGGATGCCATCCCACAGCTCATCTGGTCTCCAATCACTTAGTGTTCAATTTATCAAAGCTGTTCTTGAGATGGTCTCTAAATTCAGGTGGGATGTGCTCCAACTTATGCTTTGGCTCCTGGGTACCTGTTTTAATATGTTTCTGCTTCAAACTGAACTTGCGTATGTCTGTCCCTCAATCTATACTTGACCGTGTTTTGACTGATGATATTGAACTGCTCTTTTGTCTCATATGTAATCTTTGATTCCTGGGTATTTTATCTGATGAAGTCCATGTGTATAGTTGCCATTTTATGCTGTTTATAAACATAAATATAGCATGAATATAATACATATGGATATACACCATAATACTTGAAGCTATGCAACTAGTGTTAAAATCTATGAGGAGGGGTTCATAAAGCTTATGAAAAGATAATGGCATGCTCCACACCCTTTTTTCAGCCCCTTATGTTTGTGTGTGTGTGTGTGTGTGTGCATGCGCACAAGCATATGCGTGGACAATGTATTCAAGATTCACCATAATTTGCATTTATGTTGATTTCCTTATGTGATCTTTTCAGGTGGTTGACTATGTCAAACTTGTTCAACCACGCTTTGATCAAGCCCTTGAAACTTTAATTGCGAATACTATAGCTGAAGCCACGGCACTTGCTATTAGACTCGTGAAAGAAAAGCTTCTCAAAGAACTGCAAGATAAAAAGAGAGGTGAGGTGTCTTTTCAAAATTCTAGATAATTTAGTTAAAATGTATTTTAAGCTTCTGGAAGTAATTAAGCCCCTGCTACGTGAGGGCCATGGTTTTGTTTCATGAGTCTTGGTGGCGGTAGCACCTTGTACCTTCTACCCTCCTCTAATGAATGGGGGAAGGTATATAAACCGTTTAAGGGATGCAAGGCAAAATCAGCCCCAGATTGCTAAGAAAGGCATCAAACACAGCTTGCACGATTTATCTTTTTATCTGGGTGAGTCTATTTGTAAGTCAGAAACTAAGCAGTGTTTACCGACACCTGCACCTGTACCCGTCATTAACAGAACAACAACAATCCACCTGACTTTATTTTGTTCTGTTTTAACATTTGTATGTCAGCCCTGATTGCAATGGATTTTCTGTCTGTGGAATGTAATTTCAAATTCAGAAAGCCATCCAGCAGTGGAACTGGAAGATGCCTTCCTGGTCAATTAGCACACTTCTCTTCACTTTAAAGATGAAGAAACTGAGGACCAGAAAACCTAGGGCTACTGAGTCAGTCCAGACTCGTGGACCATGGACCGGGTTTCAGAGGCTGTAAATCTCTCCAGGAGCAGACAACCTCCCCTTCCTCCTGCAGAGTGGCTGTTGGAATTCACCTGCCAACTTGATGGTTAGCAGTTGTGTCCGTCTGGGTAGACTGAAGAAACAAATCCAGGGAGACTCATATATGTATAAGAGAGAGTTTTATGTAAAGGGTAATTGTACATTAAGGAAGCATCCCAACTCAATCCATAAGTCCATAAGTCTGAAATTAGCCCATATGTCTGATACTAATCTATAAAGTCCTCTTCAGATGATCACAGGCCAGTGGGTAGAAAGTCTTTGGATCCAGTGACGTTGTAAGCATCTCAGTGC
>NW_022107431.1:39939782-39952036 GCF_000313985.2 Echinops telfairi | reverse complement strand
GTTGTAAGCATCTCAGTGCTGGCAGGGGTCTCTACATAGCTTCTATGGCATCAGAGGTCTGGTTGCATCAGGGTAGGTCTATGAGGCTTCTCCAGCTCAGGAAACTAGCATAGTTCCATGTGTCTTGTCAGCTGCAATGTCTCCCAGGGAGTGAGCAGAGAGAGAGTGGTGTCTCCTGCCTCCAAGGAGGAAATACCAGATTTCCCAGAATTCTTAGGAGAAAGCCATGCCCACACAGAGGCTTCATTAGCTATGATCTGATTGACAGACTAGACTCTACTCCTTCACTCTTAATCCTCTAAAGTCCCAAATTGACACCAGATTATGTAACTACCACAACAGTTCAACTCGTACCCAACAGTGTTACCACAGTGCTCTATACTGAGGCCCATCGATGATTTAAAAAAGAAAAGAAAAAGCTTAATTTCTGCTGAGTCAATTCCAACTTGAAGTGACCCTGCAGGACAGAGTGGAACTCTCCCCTAGTGTTTCCAAGGCTGTAATCTTTACAGAAGCAAACTGAACTTGCCAGTTCTTTCTCCCCAGAGCCGCTGGTAGGTTTGAACTGCCAACCTTACCCTTAGTAGCTGAGTACTTAAGTGCTGTACTACTTGTGAGAGTGAAATGGCTTCTGAAATTCCTACCCTGTCCTATAAGTTGGCGACAAGTCAGAATTGACTTGATGGCAGTGAATGAAGTTCTTTGAGGGCATAAAAAAAAGAAAAAACAATTCTAAGTACTGTCTATTGAGCATTTATAATATGCCGTGTCTATGCTAAGTGCATTGCATGCATGATCCTATTTCAGCCTCACAATTGGCCTACAGATTAAATAGGTGTTTTTCTCACTATTTTAGTTGATGAAGAAACCTAAGACTCAAGGAATGATGTAATTTGCTCACACTGGGCAGTCAGCAAGTGCGTAGAATTCACACTGGTATCTGTTCTCTTGTCCACTGTGTGGCTCAAATGGGCACAGAACACTGGATAAAGCAAATGACAGAAAAAGTCACTCATGCATCTACTCCCCAGAGTTAGTCACTATTAAGTGTTTGGTGCATTATCCACTTCCCTCTTTTTTACCCTATTCATATTCGTAATGATTAGTGTGAACCCATGGCATATGGTTTTATAACTACTCACAGACAAATTGGAAAACAACATTTTTTCTGGTCTATAGATGACACAGTTGAATGTAGCTTCAACTACATTCAGCCTGTCAGTGGTGGTAACCCAATTCTCACGACACTTAATTTGCTTGACTGCCTGTTTGCTATCTCAAATTCTGGAAGACATTGCAGTGAGTATTTGTCATTTTGGGTAAGGGACCAAGGGACTAGGGATAACTGTAGGTCATGGGCACCCCAAGGCAACAGTAGCATGCAGCCCCAGCTCCTCGCATTGGGATTGCACCATGGGCTCCCTCTTCAGAACAGCCTTAATTCCGGTCGGCGGTAACTGTGCCCGTCATACATTGTTTCATCTTTCTGAGAGATTCAATAAAATGGAGTCTTTTCCCTTGTCAACAGCATACAATTGGAATTTCTTGACCCAACTTGAGACACTTTTTAAAGAGGCATTTGAATCCATTTATTAGGCTTTCTGCTGGTGCTCGCGGATCAGCGCTGAGCTGCTACTAGCAAGGTTGGTGGTTCAAACACAGTGGTCCACCAGCCACTCCTTCGGAGAAAGAGGAAGTGGTCTGCTCCCATAAAGATTTACAGTCTGGAAAACCCTCCGCAGAGTCATTATGGGGGTGAATCCACTCACTGGCAATGGGCTTGGTTTATTAGCTCTCTACAGCTGTGTCCTCTATTTTTATTTTATGATCTTTATGATCTTTTTATTGTCTGGTATCGTTTTGATACTTTCTAGCACTTTCTGCTTACCTTTTTGGTTGTCTGTCATTGAGGGATACCGATTGCTCCCCCTCCGTGCCCACCCCACTTACTCTTCCAGTTGCCCTTGACTGGATTTCTTATGGGAAGGATTAAAAGAAAAAAAAGATATACAGCCTCCAAAACCCTTGTAAGCCCTACAGAACTGCTTCCCTCTAGAGCTAATCTGAGTTGGAATCGACTCGATAGTGGATTTGGTTGGGTCGGGTTTTAGTAACTTCACGTATTTCCTGAAGCCAACTTGGCACTCAGAGCGCTTCATATGCTCAGTGCACACATTCATCCTCTTGGCAAGAATCTTGCCCTTAATGTTAAGTGTTAGCCGGCAGCATGCTGGGTAACAATGGACACTCAGCTCTGCAGAGGTAAAGCATTTGTGGGGCAGAGTCCTTTTTGAATAAGGCCCATTCTCTTGTCTGTAGTATCACCTTTACTTGTCGATGCACATGGGCGTGGTCGAAAGAACAACTACATGCTTTCTAAAAGGCCAAGAGCACATATGAGGGGGTGTGAGGAAATGGGGGAGGGCACTCTCCTACTTGGTTGTCATCTGGGCAGATGACTGAAGAGGGTGGCTCTGGTTGAGAGGCGCTCTGTGGCATTTTCAAAGGGTGTTGCTTGGGGTCCTTTTTAACTTCAGAAGTAGGTCCCTGCCACTGTAAGGATAAAAACAAAGACAAAGACGTAGGTCCAGGTGCATCAACAAGTAAAGGTGATTCTGTAGACAAGAGAACTGGGGTTATTCCGGTATTAGGGGTGGGGGAGTGCAAAAGAAGGAAGATAAATCAATGGACTGGAGGGTTGACAGGTATTGACTTTGCTGAAAGGGATGATGTGGGTCCACAAGAGAGAAAAGAGGAATTAGGGGTGAGGGCGTGTTGATGAGTGGTTTGAACTGCTAAATAGAGAGGTGAGGGTCTGAAATGTAAACCCATCCCACCCCCACCTATTTTACAATTTTTTAAAAAACTGGTTTTTTAAGAAGTAGGTCACCAGTTCTTCACAGGTGCCTCTCAAACAAACAAACAAATCTCTCACGACCCTGGAGTCAATGCCTACTCATAGTGACTCTCTGGGACAGGGCAAAACCGCCCCTGTGCATCTCTAAGACTGTAACTCTTTACAGGAGCAGAAAGTCTCATCTGTCTCCTTTGGAGCAGTGAGTGGCTTTGAACTACCAACCTTGCAGTTAGCAACCCAAAGCACAACCCACTCCTCCCTTAGAAGGCTTAGGTACCTCTGGAGGGACTCAAACCTCTAACCTTTTGGTTACCAGCCAAGCACACTAACCATTCACACCACCTGAGGTTTTTGAACCTGTATGTCTCCACATTTGCAATGAAAGATAATAGTAACAGCTCATCAGAGAACTCCTGCATACAATGCCACGTGTTTTTAAATGCATGTTTCTCAGGACCTCTGTGAAGAGAAATATCAGTGTGACTTCAGTTTGAGAGCTAAACCCTAAAGTTCTTCAGAGTGTGATGCAAATGACCCACCGACTCCCACAGCAGTCTAGGCCAGACGTGAGGGTTTGTCAGGCTTCACATCTGATCATACAGATGACGACAGCTGACCTGGACAGAAGCCTAGTGGCACCTTGGTTGTGCATTGAGATGCTAACTGGTCAGTGTTTCCAACCCGCCAGCTGCTCGGAGGGAGGAAGATGTGGCAGTCTGAGCAGCTATGGTTACAGCCTTACACCCCCCCACAAGGCAGTTCCAGTCTGTCCTGTAGGGTTATAATGAGTCAGACCCCACTCGGCACACAAAACCGCCGCCGCCTGCAGCAGGCTTCCTGTGCACCATTTCTAAACTAAGGATTCACATTCATCATCTCATTGTGAGCCACATTTTGGCAAGTGGGAATTGGACAGGGAGACTAAGTAATTTGCCAGAGTCACTCTGCTCTTAAGTGACAAAATCAGAACTGAAACTCAGATCGGTGTGACTTTGAAGCAGGGGTGTTTCACCAGTAAGCCTATCTACCTACCCCAAACTGCCTTTTGCTAACATATCCAACTATCACCTTCCAGAATCACAAGCTTCAAGGGAATTGGAAAGAAATGAAAAGATGTATGAAGAACTCCAGATGAGAGAATTTAAAGGCCCAGAAGAATTCCCTTCTTCCATCGAAGAAGATGGTAAAGAAATAATCTATTGAGGTTATTGACCAAATCATTCCTAACTTCCACAGATTAGCTGACAAGAGCTATTCTTCTTTTACCGTAACAGACAACCCAGATCCTCCAAGAGAAAGCTCTCTAGAGGAGGGTGAAGAGGCCAAAACGACAACAGACAAACCCTTGGATGATCAAAAGGACAAAAGTGAAAAAGACGGTAATAAAATGAGCCATGAATTCCCTATTTATGGATCTTATTTCCGTGTATTTTGTGTTTGATCATATGTTTATTCTAGGAGTTCCTGGGGTAGAGGTGGGGGGAGCAAATGGTTAAACGTTGGACAACTAGCCTAAACCTTGAACCCCCACAAAGGTGTGTCTGGGGACGAGCCAGAAGATCTACTTCTTGATCACAGCCTTGGAAACCCTGCAGGTCTATTCTGCACGCACGGGTCACCTGAAGTCAGAAGCCACTCAACAGCTGCCCGCACACCACCACCACCCTTATTGCTGTGGTTCTCGATTTCATTTCTCTCTGCGCCCGTCTGTGCATTTCCTTCCTCCTGGTAGCTTGACGCCTGGTTCCCCTCTTCTTTTTCTAATTTCTGGAGTTGTAAAATTCACCTATTGATTTGAGGTCTTTCTGCTTTTGAAATGTAGGCATGAATAAAATGTTAAAAAAAAAAAAAGAAAGAAAAGAAATGTAGGCATGTGCTCTCTGAACTCTGCCTTTGCTGTGTCCTATAAGCTCTGGTCCCTGGGGGCTGCATTTTCATTCAATTCTAAGTATTTTCTGATTTCTCTTTTGATTTCTTCCTTCACTCACTCATTATTTGATTGTGTATCACTTAATTTCCACAAAATTTATATGTGATGTTTCTTCAATTTTCTTTCTGTAATTTCTAATTCATTTTACGGTGGTTCGAGATGATACCTTATATAGTTTAGTTTTTTAAATGTATTGATACGTGTTTAGTAACCTAACGTATGAGCTCTTCTAGAGAATGATCCAAGTGCACTAGAGAAGAATGTTTATTGAGATGCTGTTATGTAGCATGTTCTACATGGAAGTGCTGTGTCTAGTTTGTCCACATTATTTTTCCAATCTTCCATTTCTTTACTGATTTTCTCTGTCTTTTAGATGTTGTGTCCATCCTTAAAGGAGCTCTGGTGGTGCTGTCCGGTAAGCATTGGACAGCTACCCACAGGTTGGTTGCTAAGCCCACCAGCTGCTCTACGTAAGAAAAGATGAGACTATCAGCTTCTATGGAGGGTCAGTGTGAGTCAGAATCAACTTGATGCAGTGGTACCTGTTATTGAAAGTGCTCTATTGAAGTCTTTGATTTTTTTTTTACTTCAACAAACAGAAATTTATTCTTTCATTGTTTAGGAAGTGAAAAGTCTGGATGCAGGGTATTAGCTCCCGGGAAAGACTTTCTCCTTCTATCAGCTCTGGGGAAAGCTCCTTGGCAGCAATCTCTCCTTGGATCTAGGAGGTTCACAGTGCAGAGACCCAGGGTCTAAACGATGTCCTCTGCTCCTGGCTCTTCATTCTTGGTACAACTGAGGTAGCATTTATCTTTCGGCAGGTAGAAGGTGGTAGAGGCCACCCTCTAGTGAAATCCCCTTATCCCAGCTCAGGGCTGATCATATCAGATCTCACCTGGGAAAGGGGCGATGGTTACATCATGACATGGCGTCAAATCGCATTATTACATAATTGCCAAGCCACTGAGAATCATGGCCCAGCCCAGTTGACACATATCTGTGGGGAACACAATTCAATCCATGACAGAGAGTCTCAAGACAGTCTTTAGAACATGCCACACGACCTGTCTGTGTTAGTAGTTTTCTTCTTCTTAAGAGGTCTACTTCTACTTTTTTGCCGGGGTCACGTGTGCAGAGGAATTAGGCTGTGAGGCTTTGGGAGTCAGAGCAAGGCCTGAAGGAGCATTTGCTCTGAGCCAGGCCCTGTATCAAACTGTTTCAGACAGTATGGCTACTATTCCCATTTTTCAGATGAGAAACTGGGATTTAGCAAGTTTGAATTTTCACAAGATTACACAGGATAAGGTGGGGCTGAGAGAAGGCTAGGGTGAGTCTGACAATAAAGCTTCACCGTCTTGTTCTTTTTTAACCATAGGAGTAGACTTTGAGTTTCCTGAAAACACAGATGACCCTTGTCCTGTTCACTGCTGTCTGGTGAGGACACTATGGGTGGGGATGAGGTGGTTCGCTCCCTGATCGTGAGAATCATCTTCAAGTCAAGTGCTACTGGAAATGCCACATGGCCATCAGGGATCTATTGGCCATGCCTCAGAGTCCCCACCAGCCCTGGGTCCACTAAGTCTGTGTTCAGTTGCTGAGGGAACCATTTCTTTTTTCTTTCTTAATGTTTTTATTGTGGATTAGTGAAGATTTACAGAGCTGACCATCCATTTTACATATTCATCCATCGTCATCCTCTCAGTGTGCCATCACTTACCCCGCTTCTCCCCTGTGTCTCTTCTTCCCAGTCCTCCGTATTTCCAACCCTCTGGACTTTGTCCTTGAGTAAATGCTGCCCGTGTGAACGTAATGGTCGATTGTTCTAACACAAGAAAGAGTGAGTCCGTTTTGGGCCTGGAAGGTGACTAAGGGCCATAGTCTTAGGAGTCCCACCAATTCTCTCTGACCGGTCAGCTTGGTCTCTTTCACAGTTTTGACTTTGGCTCCATATTTCCCCTCTACTCTATCCAAAACCTTCTAATATGATCCCTTAGAGCAGTTGGTAGTGGTAGCCAGGCACCATCTAGTTCTTCTGGACTCAGGATTGAGGAGACCAATGTCTTCATGGTCCATTCGTCCATTGGACTAAATGTTTCCATTTGTCTTTTGATTGTCCTCATATTTATTTCCTCTGGACAGGAGAAGATTAATAGTTGCATCTTAGGTAGCTGCACATAAGCTTTTAAGACTGCAGCCACAACTCACCAAAGGAGGCTGCAGAGCATTGTCTTTGTGAGCTTTGTTGTGCCAACGGACTTGAGTGTCCCTCAAATCTTCAGTTATTATTGTAGAACTGTCTTTCCCTTCAAGCCTGTGCTTATGTTATATACTTTGGGGCTCCGAAGTTAGGTGCATATATATTTATAATTATGATAGCTTCTTGATGAATTGTTCCTTTTATTATTATATAATGCCCCTCGTTGTCTCTTATAATGCATTTTGACTTGCATTATAAGATTATAATGCATTATAATGCATTTGACTTATTTAGTCTGATATTAAAATTGCCACACCAGCTGTCTTGGTCATTATTGGCTTGGAATACTTTTTTTCCATCACTTTACTTTTAATTTACTGGCTTCTTTGTGCCTAAGATTTGTCTCTTGCAGAAAGCAATTAGTTCAGATATTAAAAGGAAAAAAAAATCTCTTCTGTCACTCATCCTCTGCCTCTTGAGTGGCCTTTGTTAGGGTCTTATATGACTCAATCAGATATTTGATATGTGGTTTTTTGTAATTGAACCAACCCCTTGCATTTAGTTTTAAATGCATCTATAATTTATTTTATCATATAATGTGGGACAGTTAAGGTTTTTGTTTGTTTCCTCCTACTATTTCAGGGAGACACATACTTGCATGGTGTCTAATAGGAATTGAATTGCACACTGCCAGAAATTCATCTCTCCTTTCCCAACACTATGCGTGTGCCTGCGCGCGCGCGCGCATGCACACACACACACACACACACACACACTTCAGAGAAGGACCTCGCTTACTCACACGTTAAAACACATTGGGAGCCCTCTCTGTGCTGCTCATCTTCTCTTCCTCCATACAGTCTGTGCCCTCTTTAGGGAGGCAAAGGAGCAGACTTCAGTGCCTCTACCCACTACTGCCAGAGCGATTCCTAGGGAAGAAATAAGGTAGAGACCACTTCTGGCCTCTTCTGTCTACACAGGGGAAGGGAGGTGTGTACCCACCCAAGGCCGATTCCTAGGTGCCTGAGGTCAGACATGCCCCCACTCACCAACCTTCTCACCAGTTCTGACACCAAATGTCCTTCCCACAGCACTCTGCTCCTCAGCAGGGTCTGATCATTCATTGTAATGGCCACACAGAACTCAGAGCACGCTCATGATGGAGGGATTGATTAGGGAGCTTAAAAGATGATCATTTAGGTTAGAAATGTACAGGATACAGTTATGCAGTCAGTATAGTCTCTTCTCTGCCATGCCCTCAGGCAGGCCTCTCTCTGACTCTCAGGCTCTTGGCCTGGCTTCTACCCTGCTTGGGCAAGGTTACAAAGCTTTTTTAGGGCTGCCAATCAATGAGCAAAGGGCTCACCATCCTGCCTTAAGTCTAAACCTCAGCTGAGGGTGTTCAGCTCTAACTCTCTCAGCAAATCTCACTCACTTAATTCAGTGCCTGGGGGCACCTCCACTCCACAAGGCAGCCTCTTGCCTACAGGTTCTCAGCCTTCCTTGCCCCACTGACTGGGAACCCCACCACTCCATCTCTTGCTCCTGCCTCAGACTGTGGCTCGTGGTTCTGCTGTTGTCACTCCTCTGGTATCACTATGATCTCCTGGACGGAGGAGGTTCAGCCCACAGGGATCTTGGGGCTCAAAGGATCTTCCCCACTCCTGGCTTTTCTCTTACGTTGGTAGTAAGATACCTCTTCCTGCTTCTGAGATGGCTTGTTTACCACCCAGTGGAATGGCATGCTGGCCAATGCCCTGGTTAGTGTTCCAAGTCTACAATCCCGATGAACACTGTTAACACACTCCCAACTGAAGTGTCTATGCCTTTGAGTGTCTCATCCCACTTCCTCTCCACCCACCTCCGTCAGAAAAAGAGGAAATAAACCCAGTTGCTTGGTGAGAGAGACAAAGACTGGGACTAGCAGAGCCCTACCAACGACATCACTGTGCCCCACCTGGCCTGCTAGTGTGCGTGGTGAAAAGGAGTTCTCATCCGCACCACACAGTCCTTTCCCCACGGCTTTGAGAGGAGGGCAGTCTTACTGGCCTCGTGGAGTCAGGAAGGTGCTAGTCACCTCAGAAAGGTCAATGTTGATGCTGCCTTCCAACTGTTAGACTCACTGACACATAAACTGAGACCACCATCATTACTTTCCACCACTGATAGATGTGGTTGTCTTGATTTGAAGGCTGCTTCAGTAAAAATTGGGCGATATGAGTACTGGATACCTAGTCCCACTCACACTACAAGCTTTCTTGGGGATCCAGCTACACTTTTCTTTAAGATTCTCAGGGTGTTAGCAATGTTATATTCACAGAAGGAAAAGAAATCAGAGAAAGTACGTCCAAATTTAAGAGACTGTCTCAACACTCTAGTCAGGACTACCAAAATTGTATTCCCCCAAAAGGTAAATTATTATTGGACTAATTTGATTATCTTCAACTGATGTTCTATAAAACACAATAGCTCCTTCAGAATTTGGAAGGAGGAACGTGTGGGGTGTTTTGTTTAAAAGCACTATTAATATATAAAGGGCTTCAAAAAGTTTGTGAAAAAATTCCACTATCTTTCTTATAAGTACCGTGTGCTAACCGATTGCGCCACTGGAGCACCCTCCACTATCTTTCTATTCCATTTTTCCTTCAAAGTTTTTGAAGTCCAACTGTACAACTTACTCCATCATGAAGGGTACTCCGTCACCAATAGTGGAGCATGCAAAAACATATTTTTAAAAAGCACACATGTGAAAGGTTCTGGAGCAAAAGACTATAAGGAGAACACATGGCATGTTCCTATGTTTGTTTTTGTATACGCAGCTATTTGTGATAGGTTACCTTTTAAGTGGAATACATTGTACAAGGGGATTTCAGAAAATTGGGGGACAAATGAAATAGAAAGATATTAGGATTCTAGGACTAATGAAGGCACCCTGCTGGCACAGGGGTGATGCATTGGGCTGGATCCCATCTGAAAGGTCAGCACTTTGAAACCACTAGCCACTTCTCGGGAGAAAGACAGGGATTTCTACTCTTGTAAACCGCATCGTTTCGGAAACTCATGGGGCAGTTCTACCCTCTCCTATAGGATGGCTAGGAGCTGGCATCGACTTAGTGGCAGTGAGTTTGTTTACTCAGGAAGGAAGGGGTGAATGAATATTGGGTCGACAGCTTGCAGCTGCTAGCACATCTTATCATCTTTGTCTGATTATTTCTGCCTCATCTTGGCCCCTACTAGCAAGGCTTCATTCAGGAAGACATGGTGCTTGCTGGGCACTGCCCGGTCTTTCCATCCCTGAGAACAGGGCAGGACACAAGGCAGGTGGCTGCTCTTTGAAGGTCCTTGTGGGTTTTTCTGGGCTGGGCTCAATCGGGTCTTAGCCAGAGATCATGTCAGATGGAAGAGCCCAGGGACCACAGCTCGGAAAGCATGTCGAGAAATACGGAGGCAGACGCGCTAGGTAAAGGCACCAATTTCCTGTCCCATTAGTGCAAAGGCTGAGCTTTCAGATCAGGATGCAGCCCAAGGGCCACACCAGGAGACACATCAGCACCAAAAGCAAGTTGATATCAGAACCACCACCCTTTTCCTTGCCCACTCCAACTTGCCTCCCTCCTGTCCCCCTACTGCCCTACATAGTCCCATGCTTGTCATTGGTAGCATTCACCTGATTTTCTGACTCATTCCCTGTCTACACAGCTTTTCACTAGACCCCGGAATTCTCTGGCTCCTAGGGTGGATGCCTATCTGGCTTGATTTTCCTTTTGCTCCTTCGCCTCTGTTCTGATGCCAGGTGTGAAGTGTTGAGATTCCTGAATTAACATTCCCTCCTCCTAGTCGTGTCTCCCTCTTCTTCCAGCGTGTGGTGCAGGCACACACAAAGGCAGCACTTTCCTGGGAAGGTAGTAACAATCCACAATCATGTGCCATAACACTGTCCTCTGAGATCATTGGTGACACTCATTGATTAACTGTCTTGACTTCAGCTGCAATAGAAGACACAATAGAAGAGGTGACTGCAGAGCATCCAGAGGTTGTGGCCATGATTGAGGAGGCGGTCAAGAAGACAAAGGACATGAACTTTGACCAGCCATATGAGAAGCATGCTGAGATCTTAGAGGCCATCTTTGCACAGGTCAGAAACCCAGGCTGTTGATTTGATAACATGTTGCAACAATGGAGACAAAAATGTTCATCTTGTGTGTGTGCGTATCTTGTGTATGTGTGTGTATTCGTTTTGCTAGCTCATTTAACAATATTGAAATCTGTAGCCTGCAAATTCATGTGCAGTTGTAGTTAACAATCATAGCATGTCTAATGTTTCTCAATGAACACCTGTTGATGCGCTTTGGTAAATTTTGATTAGCCATGAAAATATGTAATATAGTGCCATAGCTTTAAAAGGAAGGCACTAGCTTTTAATGTCTTTTATTCAGTTCAGTCAGCTCAAAGATGTTGCATATGAAGCCCGTGACAAGGTTAGATAGTTCATCTCTGAGCTGATTAACCATAACCCAAACAAACAAAAGCAAGCCCAATGCCTGCCATCAAGTCAATGCTGACTCATAATAACCCTACATAGAATCTCCAGGGTTACAAATCTTTGTAGGATCAGATAGCCTCATCTTTTCCCTAGGAGCCACTGGTAGGTTTGAACTGTGGGCCTTGTGGTTAGCAATCCAGTGCTAACCTGACAGTGCCACCAGATCTCCTTAAATTCTATGGTGATTATTTCCTCTGTCCCCCTTGTTCATGAGTTCTGTCATTAAGGAGAAGGGTTGACAAATGAGTGATTTTTTCCAGTCAAAGGGGAAAATAAAACCTCAAATGCAATGTCTTACCAATGTAAATCAGAAGGTTTCGCTTGTGTGTGAGTGTGTTTTGTACAGAGATCCCAGGTAAGCATTGAAAGCAAAAGTCAAACACGGAACAAATCAATATAGAGTCAGAATAAACTGTTAGTGTGGTTCTTATAGGATCCCTGGGGCATAATGGTTATGCACTGGGCTGCAATCCGAAAGATAAGCAGTTCAAAATCACCAGCCAGCTCTGAAGGGGAAAGACAGGGCTTTCTACTCCTGTAAACAATTATAGTCTCAGAAACTCACAGGGGCAGTTCTACCCTGTCCTATGTGGTCGCTATGAGTCGGCATTGACTTCATGGGAGAGGTTTTTTAAAGGTGGTTCTTGTAACTTGAAGAAGATGTGTTTTAAGAGGATTGTGTGAAAGGATAGAACCACCCTGTACAACACATGAGTTGTCAGCCTTG
>NW_022107431.1:39932755-39938615 GCF_000313985.2 Echinops telfairi | reverse complement strand
CGAGAACTAGAAAGGCGAGGCTTCACCACCCATTTATCCCTCTGCCTTTCAACCAGCACCACATGTGATTATTGGCCAGGCTGGCACAATTAACTAACTCAGAGTGGAAGCCCAAAATCAATCTGCAGGGTCCCTACATACATTAAGCCTCTAGTGGAGCCCCTCTGACCACAGTCGAGGGACATGAATAACCCTGCTATCAGACAGAGACTACTGTAAAGCTGATTATGGCAGGTGCAAGTAGCTTATAATATGGTACCTGGTCATTTGATTATCCCTCTTGACCCATTTTGAGTTTGTTCTAGTTTTAACCTTCTTGACAAAGTTCTTTCTCTGATTTATTTTGATATGGCCACTGATTTTTTTCTTTCTTCCTTTAAAAAAAAACCATATATATATATATTTGCTGTTTTCCTTTTGTAGCACAAGATGGGTAGATGTATAGGGTCAATATTAACAATGGTTTACTGGGGATATGTGGGGGTGTGTGACAAAGGGAGATTGGAGGGAAATGGAGAGCAAATAATAAATACAGGAGGGGAAAGGATGTTGTAGAGCTGATTCTGGTGACATATACACAATTCCTTTTAAATATGACTGAACTATGGAAGCGTATGATATGTGATTTAAATCTCCATGAAACTTTTGGGGGGAAATAGAGAATATAATGCTATTAAAATGCAATGTGCAAAAAAGTGCATATTGTTGTTTTGTGCTGTTGTTAATATTACAGTCAAGAAAACTCTATGGAACATGAGTCAAAATTGAGTGGCAGCCACAGGTTTTGCTAGTTCTTTTAAGGCGCTATTAGCTAGCTGGGAAAGACAGACATATAAACCAGTAATTAAATGATCTCTGCTCAGTGATAAATAGAGGTGTCCACCAGGTCGAAGCTATCATCTCTGGCTGAACTATCTCAGATAGCTTCTAAGGGCAAGAGAAGGTGTCCCAGAGGAGATGCCATGTGACTGAGGAACATTTTCAGGGCTGTGCAAGTCCCCTCGTTGCCCTCGGCTGAAATTGTCCTCCAAGCTCTTCAGAGTTTATTCCTACACTTCTGATGTGGGAATACTTGTAATGTCACTAGATGGTAAACTGCAGCTCTGGGCTTGATTGGACAGGAGTTTAAATCCTATGAAGTTTTAATGTCAAAGCTAGTTAACGTGGGATGGACATGTGTCCAGAGCACAGAGAACGGTGCAGAAGACCATTGTACCTGCCATCGGATTCTAGGAGCTCTCTGGGTAGGAAACGTTTTTCAAACCTACCTAGAGAAGAGACATCCTCTTTCTTTTTAAAAATCATTTATTTATTTATTTTTAAAATCATTTTATTGGTGCTCTTTCAGCTCTTATAATAATCCATACATCCATGGTGTCAAGCACATTTGTATATATGCTGCCATCATCTTTTTCTAAACATTTTTCTTTTTACTTGAGCCCTTGGTATCAGCTCCTCATTTTTATCTCCCTCCCCTATCCTCCCTCCCTCATGAACCCTTGATAATTTATAAATTATTATTATTTTCATATTTTATACCGATACTTCCTCCCTTTACCCACGTTTCTGTTGTTCATCCCCCTGGGGGAGGGGTTATATATCCATCATTGTGATCGGTTCCCTTTCTCCCCACCACCTTCCATCTACCTTCATGGTCTTGCTAGTCCCAATATTGGTTATGAGAGGTTTATCTGTCCTGGATTCTGTGTGTCAAGAACTCTTATCTGTACCAGTGTACATGCTCTGGTGTAGCAGGATTTGTAAGGTAAAATTGGGGTCATGATAGTGGGGGAGAGGAAGCTTAAAGAACTAGAGGAATATTGTATGTCTTGTCAGTGCTATACAGCACCCTGGCTGTCTCGTCCCTTCCTTATGACCCTTCTGTGGGGGAATGTCCAATTGTTTATGAATGCGCTTTGGTTCTCCACTCCACCCACCACCTCATTTACATCGATATGATTGTTTGTTCTGGGTCTTCAGGTGCCTAATACCTGATCCTATTGACACCTCATGATCACAAAGGCTGGTGTGCTACTTCTATATGGGCTTTGTTGCTTCCCAGCTAGATGGCCACTTGTTTATCTTCAAGCTTTTAAGACCCTCGGATGCTATATCTTTTGATAGCCAGGCACCATCAGCTTTCTTCACCACATTTGTTTATGCACCCATTTTGTCTTCGATGATCATGTAAGGAAGGTGAGCATCATGGAATGCCAGTTTAATAGAACAAAGTGTTCTTGTGTTGAGGGAGTACTTGAGTAGAGGCCTAATGTCCATCTGTTACCTTAATATTTAACATATAATATATGTGCATATATCTATGTCCCTATGATTATATGTGAATATATTTACATATGTATGTGCCAGTATTTATATCTCTATAAATGTCTTTTGCTTCCTAGTTCTTTCCTCTACTTCATTTTACTTTCCTCTTGTCCCACTCTCATGTTAGACCTTCATTCAGTTTTCCGTAATTCCTTTGGGCTACATTACACTTTATCAAGCCCCACCAGGCATCCTATGCCCTCCTCACCATAGATTTGAGATCACTTGCTGTTCCCTTGACTCTGGGTTTATTAGCTACCCCCTTCCTTTCCCTCACCTCCCCCTCTCCCACGTCCAGTGGCACCATCAGTCCCATTGTTTTCTCCTCAGGATTGTTTATCCTGCCTATCTTATATAGATAGACATGAAAAAAAACACCCAACAACAAAAACACCCAACGTCTATAAATAGTTCCAGGTCTGTCTGTTGACCTTTATGATTGTTTTCCAGTGCAGTCTGATGAGGTGCCACTCCCTGCCCCTGAAGTCTATTTTGGGGATTCCTCAGGGACTTCATTGCTTTGCTCCTCTTACTGCTCTGCTGTGTACGCTTTGTGTTTCGCCCCAGTGTGGTGGGGTCAGATCGGGCACAATTCCTGCACTGTGAAGACATCTTCTTTCATTAAGTACCTTTTCAAGTCCTTTGCCCATACTTCTTATTGAGTTGTTTCTTTTCTTTTATTGATTTGTTCTTGATGTGTTCTGAATATGAGTTGTTTGTTGGAAATAAAGCACATCTTTACAATGCATTTCTATGTTGAAGAACAGAAGTTGTTCATCTTAATGAGGTCCAGTTTATTCACTTTTCTTCCCACAGTGATTTTTAGGTCCTGTTTCAGAAATCTTTGCCTACTCAAGATCATGAAAATGTTTTCCTCACCTTGCTTCTGGGAATATGGTTTTACTTTTTATATGTAGACCTCAGATTCACTTTTAATTACTTTTTGGTGTATCCTAAAGCAAACCCCTAAGTATCCAATGTCATATTAAAAAGATACCCAACTTCCCCCAATGTCAGAGAACTATAAATGGAAGCCACAATGTGAGGGTCGAAGCCAGTTTGTTCAATATGGATGTCCAGCTGCTCCAGCATGATTGTTGGAAAGACTGTCCTTTCCCACGGTCATAAGTCCAATGATCTATTTCTGAACTCTGTTCTGTTCCTTTAGTCTATTTGTCTAGTCATGTGCCGATGCCACATTAATTAACTCCTGTAGCTTTATAATAAGTATTGAAAGTCAACAATAAAAACTCTTTAACTCTTCCATCATTGTATCCTCTGTGTCATACATTAAGTTTTGTTCTTCTTCAAAATCATCTTGGCATTTATTAGTCCTTTCCACTTTCTTTCTTTCTTTTATTTTTAGTATTTTGAAGTCATACATGAATTTTTTTTATTAATCACTTTATTGGGAGCTCTTACAAATCTTATAACACTCTATCATTCAATTGTATTAAGCACATTCGTATATATGTTGCCATCAGCATTTCCAGAACATTTTCTTTTCACTTGAGCCCTTGCTATCAGCACCTCCTTTTCCCCCTCCCTCCCACCCTTGTGAATCCTTGATCAATTATATATTATTATTTGTATTTCATATCTTACATTGTCAGCTGTCTCACTTCACCCGGTCCCTTCCACTTTTAATAGATTTTAAATCAACATTCATTTAGATGCACATACACACACATATACCTAATGGAATTTTGGTTGACTTACATCGAATCTATTTATTTAGTGAGAACAACAATCAGTAATATTGAGACTTCAAATCTATGAAAATAGACTATTTCTGCTTTATCTAGGTCATCTTTAATTTCTATCACTGTTCAAATTCAAGGGTAGAATCCTTCAACAATTTTCATTAGGTTTTTTCCCCTAGATTCTTTGCAATACAATTGTAAATATATTATGGTTTTATTTGTTTTTTCTTTTCTCAATTATTGTATTGGCAGATAATCCGCATCTCAAACAGTTGAATAGTTCAATCATATTAAAATAAGTTGTGTAATCATCACCGAAATCCATTTCAGAACATGTTATCCTTTCTCGTACTCGTGGTTGTGAGGTCTCCTTCCCCCAACCTCTGCTGCCATGCGCCTAATTATTAATCCAGTTACTGTGACTATAGATTTACCTACCCTAGATTTCTTATACTGAAAGTCATGCAAACCGTGAAAAAAAAAAAAGAAACAAACAAACAAAAACAACAGCAGTAACAAAACAGTGAGGCGTCAGCTATGTCCACACAGGAAAAGCATACCAGCTTGTGTGATCCAAGGATTGAAAAGAATAAAATCCAAATCCAGAGGGACAGTGTCAGAGCTTAAATTCTGAACACCATATTTTCAGAAGGCTATGGATGAAGTGAAAACCCAAAATTCATTTACAGGAATCCCCGCTGACCATCGTCTAGGGATGTGACTAGAGTTGCGATCAGACAGAGAGCATTGTGAAGTCGATTATGGCAGATGTAGTTAGGTTAAAATGTAATAGCTTATCATTTGAAATCCCTTTTGACCCATTTTAAAGTTGTTTTTGCTCTTTAATATTTTTTGTTTTCTATTTGATTTTTTTCAATTGTCATTTCTACAGCCGCTTTTTAATATTCATTTTTCCTACTGTGCCTTCTACTAAATTTCTTGTTCTTCTCTGATGGTCATTCCCCATGCTTGAAGGAAACATAACTAATGCACCGTGGGCCTAAGGTGGGACCCAGTCTGGGATAAGGAGTAAGTTTTATTTCACTTGCTAATTCTGAAGAGTTAGATGTGGCCATCTCAGCTTCCTTTAGACTCTTGAAATGATAGATTAACACTACACAAAATATTAATAGGTATCATTTCTCCCGAGGGAGGAAAAGGGTCGCAGCCTTGCCCAGGAGAATGCACATAAGTGCCTATTTTGTTCACAGCCCTTTTCCCTCTTACCTGGCTTCTGCCTTGACTAGCTATGGAACTCACAATCGAAGCTGATGGTGAGGGACACCAGGTGTCTTTCTCAGCAGTTACATCTGTTGAGTGAAGCTGCTGGACAGTCTCACTTGGTGCCTAACAGAAAAATGGTGGCATGATCGAGGGAAACAAACTTTTTGTGGCAAACCTACCACTGTGTTTTCGGCTTCAAGTCTATGACTTACAAAGCGCATCCTAGCCATGGCCTGTTTCTCTTCGGATTGCAATCCATCTTTCCTGGCACGCACTGTTTTGCTTGGCTTTCCCCCAGCCCCCCGCCGTTTCCTCTCGAACATCTCAGTGCTTGTCCATTCTGCCTCGGGTCTTATTTGCACAGACATCATGTCCATGTCTCCCGCATCGCTTTCTCACCATGCCCTATGCCCTCTGAGCCTTCGGTCCTCTTTACTGCGCTCTCCTCTCTTCTCATTCTCTTTCTTTCATTTTTCTATCGTCACATGTGATAAGTAGTAAACACAAAATAGCATGGAATCCAGAAATCCAAAAATGCAATACGTTCAACCTCTACTAAGATAAAATCACAGAAGAATGAATGGTGTATAGAAAATGTTCTTTATCAG
>NW_022107431.1:39909887-39931199 GCF_000313985.2 Echinops telfairi | reverse complement strand
CCCCCCTCCCCACCGATTTGGATCACTTGTTGTTACACTAGAACTCTTTGTAGTCTCATGTATACAACTCTTTTTAAATACAGCTTAACTATGGAAGTATATGATGTTTGAATAACCTCACAATAAAGTTACTGGGAGGAAAAATATAACTTTCCCTTGAGAATCTTTTTGAGAAAAGTGCCACTTCCCAGTCTGCTCGTCCAGTGTGAGAGGCCCCTGGCCATCACTGAATAGGAAGGAGCCTACAGGCTTCCCAGGAGCTCTCCTTTCCACCTCTTTCTGTTCCAGGCACCGTCTCTCGACTCACAGTCTCACCAGCACTCCAGCTAGTCCTCACACACCTGCCATTCCTTAGGCTGTTCCACAATTATCCCAACTGAAGAATTCAGCTTAAATTTGTATTCCTAAACCCGATTGTTGCTCACATTCCATAAACCTGCATCCTCAGGTACCCAACCCAACCTTGCCTTCCTCACTCACTCACATTTCCATCCAGGCAATGCGGACTCAGAGGGAGTCTGTTTCCTAGTCTGTCTTCTGAGGGGATGCTGGTGGCTTCCACCAGCAACCCTGCAGATCATAGCCCAGCATGGAACCACTACACCGCCAGGGCTCCTTTCCCTCCGCTTGTGACTTGTCCTGCCCGTGAGAAGTTTGTGCTCCTTCAGCAGTAGCAGCAGCACATCTCCTGGGAGCCACCTGTTTTACTGAAGCAATCAGGTGTGCTCATAAGGTTTCATTTCTTGGTGCCCCCTTGTTCGTCAATATGTGATCTCTTATCACCTGCTGCAGGATAACAAGCTGGAGCGGTACCTTCTCTATTAAGTTTGCCTATGCACCAAACCAACAACCCCAAATCACTCCCATCGTGTCGATTTTGACTCTTAGTAACCCCACAGGACAGAGTAGAACTGCTCCCATGGGTTTCTGAACCCGTAGCTCTTTACAGGAGTAGAAAGCCTCCTTTTCCTCCCTCGGAGTAGCTGATAGTTTTGAACTTCTGACATTGCAGTTAGCAACCCAACATGTAGCCTCTACACTACTAGGGCTCCTTTTGCCCACACACACTTCCCCCCCAAAAGAAGGAGCTCAGAAGACCTGGCTACTGCTACAGAGAGAGGGTGAGGAAAAATGCAAATACAAATGCACACCTGAATAAATTATTCTCTAACCTGGATGTAACAGGCTATCTTTATAGCACGAGAAAGCTCTAGCGTGGGGCTTCAGACTCTATGATGTTAAAGTCAGAATTAAACAAACAGCGATCTTCATAGCACACTCATTTGTAAGTGACTGGGAAGATAGATAAGAGGAATAGCTAATAGAACAGAGAAGAAATGAAGCCATTCTTGCACATGATACTGATTATCTAAAAAACCCAAGAAAAGAATCTGAAATGCAATGAGAGCGAATGCTCATGATCACAAATAAAGTCACCAAGGGGATGGAAAAACACACACACATGGGAACAGAAATGTAAAATAACTAAGAACAAACTAATAGTCAACTTAAAACAGAGACAATGAGTCCCTAGGCATAACGTTGTTAAACCTTAAATGTGAACATAAGCACATATCAGCAAGCATGTATATTTTTTATAAATAAAGTTAAAGTATTAAGATGTCTTTATCAAACTAACTTATAGATTTGATGTTATTCTAGTAAAAATCGCAATCTCATTTTCCAACACTGACTCTACAGTCTGTGTGGAGAAGGAGCAGCTGAGGCAGCGAGGGGTAGTTGGGCACAGAATGACAATAGCAAGGACTTGCTCTGCTCTGCTCTTACGATCAGGCAAGAAACAACAGAACACAAACGAGGAACAGAAACATAGCTCAGTGTACATATGATTAAAAGTAAAGGAAAAGTCATTTAATCATGTTGATAAAATTAACTATTGTGGGAGAGAGAAACTATCTTGAATCCCACCTTAAATCAAAAGAGTTTCCATATAAACTACCTTAAATTATTATTTTTTTAGTAAAAGGAAGGAGAATTAAAAAAAAAATTTTTTTTTTAACCAGAAGAAAGTGTATGTCATTGAAATGAGCTTGGAATGGTCCAGGAGCCGAGGCACAACTGCAGGGGAAGACTCCTTTTTTAAAACATCAGTTGATCAGGGCGCCATATAGCACTGATGAAACACACAATATTCTTCTGGTTCTTGGAGGCTTCCTCACCCCCCAGTATCATGACCCCAGTCCTGGCTTTCAGTTCTGGCTAGACTGGAGCATGTATGCTGGTATAGATAAGAACTCATGACACAAGGAATCCAGGACAAGTAAACCCCTCAGGAACAGCAATGGAAGTGGTGACACCAGGAGGGTAAGGGGAAGGTGGGGAGGAATGGGGAACCGATCACAATGATCGACGCATAACACCGCACTCCAGGGGGATGAAAACAGAAACGTGGGTAAAGGGAGATAGCAGTTGGTATATATGGTATTACATAATCTGGTGTCGATCTGAGACTATTAAGTGTGAAGGGGAGGAGTTTAACCTGTCAATCAGGTCTCCGCTTGATGACTTCATTTGGAGGCCCTACAGAGACAAATAGTTCAGTGGAGGCCAGACCCACACTCACTCCCTGCAAGACATTCCTGTTGACAAGCCACATGGAGCTACACTGATGGAGCCAGAGCCCTGGAGTTGTAGGAGCCACATGGAGACTCACACCAGCTGAGATGCTTCCACCACCCCTGGATCCACAAGACTTCCCCCCACTGATCTGTGCTCTTACTGCGTTTGGCATCATTGCATGTGCTGCATGAATCCGAAGAGGAATGTGCAGACTGGCAATGGACATACGGGCTAATATTGGACTTAGGGATTTGATCTGGACTGGGATACGATGTTTTCTTAATATATAATTACTCTTTATATAAAGCTCTTTCTTATACACATGAGTGTCTCTGGATTTGTTTCTCTAGTCAACCAGGACTAACACAGTGTAAAATGTGAAAAGAATAATAATTTACAATTTATCAAGGGGTCACGAGGGTAGGAAGTGAGGAGGGAGGGAAAAAGGAGGAGCTGATACCAAGGACTCAAATCGAAAGTAAATGTTTAGAAAATAATGACAGCAACATATGTACAAATTTGCTTGATACAGTTGATGTATGCAATGTTGTAAGAGGCCCCAATAAAATGATTAGATATATATCAGTTGAGCGATCATTAATAACAAACACCTCCTTTATGAAAATCACAGAAATCAAAAGTTTAAGGCCAAAATCAAGCTGGGAAAAGTATTGGTGATAAATATTGCTATTTATTTCATAATGTAACGTTCTCCCAAACAGATATGAAATATTATAGTGCAAAAGATATCAAATATTCTAGTCCCAAACAGATATGAAATATTCTAGTGCAAGAAAGGCTGCACACAGTTCATCCAAGGAGAAATACAAATCCTAATGAAAATGTTTAATGTTCAAGTTTTCAAAAGATATGAAAATAAAAATGATGCCTTAGCTGTCAAAATCTGAACGGGGGAAAAAAAACACAGAAAAACCTTACAACGATCAATATGAATGAGGATGTAATGATTTAGTCACAAACACGGCTCAACCAAAATACCAGATTCGTCACCACGGGGTCAATTCTGACTCACAGCCACCCTCTAGCACAGCGCAGCGCTCTCCCATAGGGCTCCCGGGGTTGTAAGTCATCACAGAAGCAGACTGGTCATATTGCTTGCTCCCTGGGAGCAACATGCCCACTGTTTCTTTGCCCACCAGTCCAACCAGGGCTATTACCAAAACCAAACACCCAACCCAATGCCATCCAGTTAGTTCCGTTAGGAGACCTGAATACTGATGCAGATATGTTTGAAAGGAATATGGGGATGTCTGAAAAGCCTTTAAAAGTTCCTTCCTGTATGTCTTCTGACCCAATAATATATCATGTAGGAATCTAACCTAAGTAGGAATACATGATAGCTGGACAAAGATTTATGCATAAAGATATTCATCACGATTTGTAAGGTAGAACTGAGGTCATGATAGTGGGGGAAGGACGCATTAAAGAACTAGAGGAAAGTTGTATGTTTCATTGGTGCTATACTGCACCCTGATGGGCTCATCTCTTCCTTGTGACCCTTCTGTGAGGGGATGTCCAGTTGTCTACAGATGGGCTCAGAGTCTTCACTCCATGCCCCATCCCACCCCCATTCACAATGGGTATGATTTTGTTCTAGGTCTTCGATTACTGATACCTGATCCCATCCTCACCTCATGATCACACAGGCTGGTGTGTGTCTTCCATGTGGGCTTTGTTGCTTCTGAGCTAGATGGCTGCTTGTTTTATCTTTAAGCCTTTAAGACCCCAGACACTATATCTTTTGATAGTCAGGCACCATCAGCTTTCTTCACCATATTTGCTTACACACCCCTTTTGTCTTCAGCGATCATGTAGGGAAGGTGAGCATCACAAAATGCCGATTATTAGAACAAAGTATTCTTGTGTTGAGGGAGTGCTTGAGTTGAGGCCCAATGTCCATCTGCAGCCTTAATTCTTAACATATAGATATAAGTCCATAGATCTATTCCTCTCTCATTATATATAAATATATTTAATACCATGAGGATTAGGGAAAGGTGGGGGGAGAAAGAGGGAATCGATCACAAGAATCAACATATAACCCCCTCCCGGGGAGGGAATGAAAAGTGGGTGAAGGGTGACAGAGGACGATGTAAGATATGAAAATAACGATCTATAATTTATCAAGGGTTCATGAGGAAGGGCTGACGGGAAATGAGGAGTTGATAGCAAGGGCTCAAGTAGAAAGAAAATGCTTTGAAAATGATGATGGTAGCATATGTGCTAATGTGCCTGACACAATGGATGAATCTGTGGATTGTGCTAAGAGATGTATGATATCTTAATAAAAGTATTTAAGAAAAAATGATATTCTTCACAATATGATTAATGATCAAATTAGAAATTATATAAATGTTTAACAGTAAGAAGATGCTTAACCAAATTTAGGCCCATTTCTTTGACAAAATACTATGGCAGTAATTAATCTTTTTAAGTTCAATGAGAGTATGAAATTGCTAAAAATTCTATCTCATTTTTATTAATTATTTAAATTTCTGCTTTATAGCTTTCTGGTTTTTTTCCTAATTTCACAGCTTCCATCTTTCATAGTGTACTTTTTTTGGTCTAACATTTACTCCTCAGCATCTCTTTTCTCTCTCTTCCACTTTTTTTCATATTTTCCTACAACTTCAGCTTTTTTCCCCATCTCTCTGCCACTACTACCTTAAGCGGCCATTAGGTGATACTGAATAATTACAACAAAAAGGTATTCTTTTATTTATTAATAAAAGCATTTGATTTCCATTTTTTAATTCAAAACTTTGTCACTTTAATATTAAGGTTATCTTTTAAAACTAAGTGGTTCTTTGTTCCTCTGAGAGTAACTCAGAACCACACACAAAGGCAGCCTCCTCCCTCGTTCTTGATTTGCCAAACGATGGTCATAATATTCGCTTGTAAATTCCTCACAGATATCAGAAGAAAACAAGAATAGGTATCCTGGTGCTCCCAGACGTGGAGGATGGATCGTGGAGAACTGCCCTGTGACCAAAAAGCTATGGACAAGCTTAGCAGATAAAGGAATTTTACCGGATTTAATCATCTGTTTATCAGATACAGTAAACAATGGTTGGTAAATATTTGTCCTTTACATCTTGAAATGAAATACTGGTATCTGTCGCTGGTAACATGTTTGATGAAAACGAAGAACGGTACAAGCACCCAGCAATTCCAGCCCTTGCAGAATGAGACCTGTTCACTGACAAAGTGGCAAGAGGTACATCTAGGACCACTGGAAGTTCAGAAAGGCTTTTGCAATGTAACTTTTCTTTGAGGCTGAGAATTTAGCACTTCCTCCTGGCCAGCAGCTCTACCTTCTAAAGAGCCATCTCCACCCACTCATTCCTGCTCGCCATGGCTGTGTTCCAAAGACAGGTCCTTATTTGGTTATTAGTGACGTGCAAAAACAGAAGATCACAAAAGAGAGGGTGATTGCTGCATTCTTAGCAACTGCCAAACGCTGTCACATAACTGTCAAACCACTGAGAACCATGGCCCAGCCAAGGTGACACGTGACCTTACCCATCACAGCCAGCAAGACACTCACCCAGCACCTCAGCTTCTCTACTGCTAGATAGACATCTTGAATGCACAAAGCAGCCAGGCCGTGGAGCTGAACTGCTGTCATAGATCTGAAATGTTGCTCAGTGAGGAGTAGGGTATATAAGGCTATTAGGGAAAGACTATGTTTATGGGTACCGTATTTTTTGCACGTAACTGTATTTTTTGCACGTACCGTATTTTTGCACGTACCGTATTTTTTGCACGTGGCTCGGAAATAATATGCACATACATATAATACACATTGGAAGCATACGAAACTAGAACACGGGGCTACAAAGCTGACACACACAAAAGTATAACCTAAAAATAAATATTTAAATAAAAATGAAAAGTTTAACCTGAGAGTTATTCATGTAAAAATACAGTCGTTCTTCCCTTCAAGCAGGAAACATTAAGTACATAAAGATGACAGAACTCAATTTAAATTATTCTATTACTTTGTGACTTAAGGAAATAGCTTTGAATCTCATTTCCAGGAGAGGGAAGGAATGTCATAAACTTCCTCTTTAAATGACTTGGCCATCACTAGGCCAATCTGGTTCTCTAAGCTAAGCTCAAGGTCAGCAGTTTGAAGCCACCAGGCACTCCTTGGGAGAGAGTTTGAGTCTTTCTTCTCCTGTAGAGAGTTACAGTCTCAGAAACCCACAGGGGCAGTTCTACCTGCCCTGTTGGGTCACTATGAGTCACATTGGACTCAATGGCAGTGAGAGGCCAACATCTACTTTTCAAAGTATATATGAATATACTTTTAATAGTTTAAAGACCCAGAGCTCTACTTAGACAAATGTGTAAAGAAAATATGTTTACTATATATCAAAGCGATTTTTCATCATTGACTTCCAAAATGTATTTCACTCTCTTTTATCTAGCTTCAAAAATATCTAAAGCAGCTCTTTATCTGTGTTTCAGGAAAATACTTACTTTCAAGATTATATTTAGAGAATAAACCTGAAGTTGATGCTAAGATTTTAGAAAGATTACGAGAAGAATTGCAAAAGAAGAAGAGAGAGGAAGAAGCAGTCAGGTAAGATCTGCCTGACCTAAAAACATTATCATATCTTTGACAGATGCTAAAATTAGTCCTGATGGTGTCACAGGTTATGTGTTGACCGATTAACCATGAGGTCAGCAGTTTGAAACCACCAGCTGCTCCATGGGAGAAAGATGAGGCTTTCTATTCCTAGAAAGAATTCCAGTCTTGAAAACCCACAGGGGCAGTTCCACTCTGTCCTTTAGGGTCCCCACCAAACAGAACTGACCCAATGGCAGCAAGTTTGGGTTTTGTTGTTGTTATTGTTTGTTTGTTTTGTTTTTTAAGAGATGTTAAACTTCCAGAAATTATGAGGCCAGAAACAACGACGGTGTATGTTAGAGGATGTTTAATGTGTATGTGTACTCATTATTTACCTAAATCATTCCTTTAGGAGTGTAATACAAGCATATATGTTTTCTAATTTGCTTACATTAGTTAATAAAATTATAGTTTGATATATCAACTGAAACATATAATTTAGACACTAATTACAAAATAATTATTACATTTATTTTTATTTTATTTTACTTTGGAGCTAACACATATATCATATCATTCCATAGTCCCATCACATCAAGCAGTACTGTACAATTGCTACCACCATCAGTTTCCAAACATTCTTTTCCTTCCTGGACTCCTTGACATCATCTCCCCTTTACTGCCCCCACCACTACCACCACCACTGCCTCCCCCCGCCCCCAAAACCCTTCTTCTACTTGCTGTCCCTAGGTTCATCCATCCTGGGTTTCATATACCGAAAATCAGGAAAGCATAACACAAATTCGAGAGTGTCATTTTCAATGACAGAACACCTCTGAGATAAAACCCTAATATTGAACAAACAAACACTACAGAAAATCTGACTTTCAGACATGTAAAAGTTGTGTTACAAATGTAACCGTTGATGTTCAGCTCCTTGGAGCTGAAGACCCCTCGGGTGTTCACTGTGTATTTTGAGTAGCTTCCTCCAAACTCCCACCCGCTCTGCAGGAGAAAGACGGGACTTTCCACTCCTGTAGCGTGACAGTCTCAGAAACTCACAGGGGCACTTCTGCCCCGCCCTGTGGGGTCAATATGACCCAGCGGCATGGAGTTTGGTTTTGATTTTCCCTACGTAGGGGTTCATCTCTCAGCACTTCCTGGGCAATATTCTGTTTGAATCCATAGCATTTTCATTGGTTTTCAGACGTAACTCACTGGCCCTCCAAGTCTGCCTTCCTCGGGAAGCTCAGCTGATACCTGTCAGCTCTGGGTGACTCGGCTCGCACTTGAAATACTGGCAGTGTAGCGTTCCAGCACCACAGCCATCTGCAAGTCACCACAGGGTGACAAACTGACAGATGGGCGGTGCAGGTGGTTTGTGAGAGGGTCTTAATCTGGCAGCAGAATTCTTTCTCTTCCTTGTCAGGCCTTCCATTGTTCACAGCAATGTACTCTGTCTGGGTTTGGGATTAGGAAAGTCTCACAAAAAGGAGATAGACTGACTAGTGTTGTGCACGTGATCAAAATGGGGCAGGACGGGTCCAAGAACAATGCTCAGTCTTCGCAGAGGCCCGAGCCAGGAAAAAAAGAGAACTTGAATTACTCCACAACGTGGCCATGGCTCATGGGCTGAGAAGCCAGTCATAGAGCAAGCCTTCTTTACAAGATACAGACCTGTGGAGAGAAGAGGCTTGTAGAGGGTTTTGATGAAAACACAAGTGCAACTGATTTTTCAAAGGGCAAGGAAATGAACACAGAGGAAAGGGGGCCTCTAGGAAGGAGCTGAGGGAAGCTGCAGACCCACTGTGTGCTGGATATGACTAGGCTCTACCTTCCTGAACTAAACTCCTGGCAGTGGATAGTGGGTACCGTGTTCATCATTAAAAATGAGAATGATGAAGTCGACATATGTACTAATGTGCTGGACACAAATGACGTATGTACGGATTGTGATGAGTTGTAAGAGCCCCTAATAAAATGATTATTTAAAATTGAAAAAGGGAAAGAAAAAGATGAAATCAACATTCTTAGATTTTTTTCCCCTTGTTCAGTAGTTTCTAAGGACAAGGCTCCTAGACATAGAATTTCTAAGTCAAAGGCAATAGACACTGTGAAGTCTAATAGTCTGACTTCTGTCCATCAGTTTGCTAACTGTCCTAGAGTTACCATCACCACTACGAAGGCAAGCGTAGCACTGCAACACCCAGGAGAAGATTCTTCCCAGATATTTCAATATCTTTACTCCTGGTCTCTAAATTCCACCCTCACCGAGTTAAAAGAAAATAATGAGGGTTATTTATCATCTACAATGATAAAACGTTCAATGTTCTGTTTATTCAATGGTGGACAATTGAAAAACGAGCCCACTAACCCCAAAGCTAAAGAAAGTGAACGCTCCCATAATGCCCCCACCCAGAGAATTACTATATGCACTTCAATTTGTTTTCTTCCTGCCGTTTTCTCCTCATTTATATCAGTGTTAAATGCAAACTCAAAACCATAGCATGCACATATACATCTTAATGTCCTTCTTTACACATTGAAGCAGGAAGAAAAATGCTCCAGCTCCTCTCATTTGCCTTTTCAATTTGGGATTCAACAATCCTTTAGTACTTTTAGCGAATCCCTAAGGTTTTTCAACCTAAACCATTATCGTTTTTTCCCACTTAAAAAAACAAAGAAACTGAAGGTTAAGTAAATGTTTTAAACTTACTTTGATAGACTGAGATTGGAAAGTAAAAAATATCTCAAGTATTCTAAACCGTTTATTCTGCATTTTTACCACGAAAAGCCCTTTACCCTATATTATCATGAGATGTCTGAATTGGCTAAGATAATGAGATTGAGGGCCTTTTAATTTCAGAAAAGCTGCAGAAGAAGCTTTGAAAATTGAAGAAGAAAACCAAAGGATGCTGGAAGCTATGAAGGCAACAGCAAAAGGCAAGCAGAGGAAGCTCTGACTGATAATGGCATTGTTTAAGTGTGCATGGTTAGCAACGGCAGCATTGTGAGTGGATGGTAGGCAGAATCTCTGTTTGCCTTGACAGTCGGGTTTCAGTCTGTAGTCCGGAAAGAACTAGAGTACGCGCTTCCCTTCTCTTCAGTGTTTCACTATGACCACCCACCCACCCACTCACTCACTGTGTGGAGTAGATGGCAACTCATAGTGCCCCTATAGGACAGGGTAGAACAGCCCTTGTGGGTTTCCAAAACCATCACTCCTTACAGAAGTAGAAAGCCCTGTCTTTCTCCCATGGGGCTCCTGCCCTTGCAATTGACAGCCCAACTCATAACCACTAGGCCCCCAAGTTTCCTCCATTCTTTGCACAAAAAGACTTTATTTTCAGCCAATTTTGTAAGCCTATTAAGGGGAGTTAAGGAGGGGAGTTTTCTGTCCATAATTCACTCCATCTTCTTCCTAAAAGACTCTATGCCTATATTTCTTAGTTTGGTTGTATAAATCGGGACTTAGGCTTTTAAAATATAAATGCCATGCTTTGATTAATATGTAATATTCCCTATTACTTTTAATTAACTGTAAGAAATCAAAATGCAAGCCATGTATCCAACTAGAAATTCTTGACTAGCTACATTTTTTAAAAAGTAAAATTAAATTGTGAAATTACTTATAATAGGATATATTGTATTTATCCCACTGTATCCAAAAATATTATCTCAACGTGTAATCAGTGCTCCATCAGCTCTGATTACAGCTGATGAAGCACTGGAAGCACTTACTCATCTATGCCAGGAAATTTGGAAGACAGCTACTTGGCCAACTGACTGGGAGAGATGCATATTTGTACTCATTCTAAAGAAAGGTGACCCAACAGAATGCTCAAATTATCAAACAATATTACTGATATTACATGCCAGTAAAATTTTGCTGAAGATCATCCCACAATGGTTGCAGCAATACATTGACAAGGGGCTGCCAGAAGTTCAGGCCAGATTCAGAAGAGAACACAGAACAAGGGGTATCATTGTTGATGTCAGATGGGTTTTAGATGAAAGTAGAAAATACCAAAATGATATTTGCCTGTGTTTTCTTGATTATGCCAAGACATTCCACTGGTGGATCATAACAAGCTATGGAAAACCTTGAGTAGAATGGGACCTCCAGAACACTTTATCGTGCTCCTGCGGAACTTGTACATGGATCAAGAGACAGTGTCTGAACAGAACAAGGGAATACTGCATGGTTTACAATCAGGAAGGATGTGCCTTAGGGCTATATCATCTCACTATATTTATTCAATCTGTGTGCTGAGCAAATAAACAGAGACGCCGACCTAGAGGAATCAGGCTTGGAGAAAGGCTTATTAACAACTTGTGGTGTGCAGATGACCCAACCTTGCTTGCTGAAAGTGAGGACATGAAGTACTTGCTAGTGAAGATCAAGGATTTCAGCCTTCAGTATGGATTACAACTCAGTGTAAGGAAAACCAAAGTCTTCACAACTAGGCCAATAGGTAACATCATGATAAATGGAGAAACTGTTGATGCTGTCAAGGATTTTGCCTTGCTTGGATCCATAATCAACGCTCATGAAAGAGCAGTAAAGAGATCAAAAGACAAGTTGCATTAGGTAAATCAGCTGCATCAGACATCATTGGAGTGTTGAAAAGCAAGGATGTGCCTATGAGGACTAAGGTATGTCTGCCCCAAGCCCTGGTATTTTCAATTGCCTCAGATGTATGTGAAAGTCAGACATTAACTAAAGAAGATCAAAGAAGAATTGATGCATTTGAATGGTAGTCCTGGGAGAAAAGATGGAAAGTTCCATGGACTGCTAAAAGGACAAACCTATCTGCCTTGGAAGAAGTACGGCCAGAGCGCTCCTTCAAGACAAGGATGGTAAGACTGAGTCCTACATACTTTGGACCTGTTGTCAGGAGAGACCGTCCCTGGAGAAGGACATCATGTTTGGTGAAGTGGAGGAGCGATGAACGAGGAGAAGGCCCTCAAGAGAGGGATCTACACAGGGGCTGCAACAATGGGGTCAGGCATGGGGACAATCGTGAGGGTATACTGCAGGACCAGGCGCTGTTTCCTTCTATTGTGCATAAGGTGCCTGTGTGTCAGAACCCACTGTATGGCACCTCCCAATAACAACATGTAATCCGTACAAAAATCACTGCTGAGGTATTTTTCGTAATACTTTTCATATTAAATCCTCAAAATTCACTGTGTATTATATCCTTAAAGCTTGATTTGTACTAGCCATACTTCAAATATTCAAACACTCGGGTATCTGGGGTCCCTGAAACATATGGCTAGTGGCTACCATGCTAGACAGTAGCCATACCCTATTGAATTTGGGCTATTTCTGAGTTTTTTTTACTGTTATCGTATTTAGAGTTACCATAAACATTTCCTCTCTGGAATGAACTCTGAGCAGATTACCAGCATCTTTACTGCTACATTTTAATATCATATATAATATATAATTTATATATTATATATATACATATATATATATATATCTTGTAAAACCAAATATTCTAGGCAAGCCAAGATTATTCCTTAGTCTTTTGGGGCCTCAACAATTAACACAGTAGTTGGCACCCAGGAAAACCTATTGACCTAACTGAATAATGACATGTTTCTTCTCTCTCTTTGTCCCCCCTAGAAGAAGCTGACCAAGAGGCTGAAGAAGAGATTGACACTGAGGAGTCTGAAGTTCCTGAGGGGTCCGAGGCCCCTGAGGTGTCCGAAGACGCCAGGCAGTCGTTGCTAACTGAAGAGTCCGAGCTGTCTGAGCTCCCAGAAACAGAATCTGATCCAGGTTAGCCTTTGATGGAGGGTCACGTCCTTGCCTCTCCTCGTGTCCATTAGTGTGTCCATGTGTATGCGTGCATGCGCGTGTCTTGTATTTTGAGGAAGTAGAGGCAGGCCAGCAATGAAGGGATGGGCCCTGAGAGAGTACCCGCTTAATCCCGACCACATGGTGTGAGTGTGATGGGAAAGTTGTGTGTGTGTGTGTGTGTGTGTGTGTGTGTGTGTGTTCTGTTATTTGTGATAACATGTTTATGCCATGTATTGGAACTAAAAAGTTTGACCCTGAGATCGGAAGAGCGGTACCCGCTGAATGCCGACCACATGGTGTGAGTGTGATGGGAAAGTTGTGTGTGTGTGTGTGTGTGTGTGTGTGTGTGTGTGTTCTGTTATTTTTAGAGATGTTAGTATGTGAATGCGTTTTCCTGGAATTCAATCAAGTCTTTTTGCCTTCATGACAAGTTCTTCCACCAGGTTAAAATCGTTTTCTCAGTTATCTCCTCATTTATTGTTTTGGGTTCTTTTCTCAGAATTGCATACTCTTCTTTAGGTGAGATAGCGCTTCTTTCTCAACCAAGTCCCCTCGTCCCTGGCAGTGCTCACCTCGCTGACCTTTTAGTCTGTGTTCTTTATGACTATGATTCGGTGTTCTTTGAAGTGATGTCCCCCGCCTCCCTAATTTACTGTCTCTGCGCCTTATTTCCCCTCTTACCACGTATTTCAAGTCTGCTCATGCACTTTTTACTTCCTTGCATGATTTTGTTTTTTTAATTTCAGCTAGCTTTCTTGAATTTCTGCCTCATCTTTAAGTGGTGTCTCCTTATGTCTGACTGCTCTGTTGTGTAAGCTCTGTTGTCTTCTTGTATGAAGACACCAAGCACATCTCTTGCAAAATGTATTTCTGCTTTATATAAGAAACTCGTTTCAGAAGCAAACGCTTTAATCCTTTGGAACTGCAGCAGTCCCTTTGACTGCTGCTCTCATCGTTGTTGCTGACTGATGCTACAATGGAGCTGTCTTAGTCAGGGTTGGCGGGAGAAACAAATCAAGGGAGACTTATATGTGTATAAAAGAGAACCTTTTTGGGTGAAGGGAGACATCGGAAAGGGTAAGACATGACAAAATAATAATAATTTATAAATTATCAAGGGTTCATGAGGGAGGGGTTGGGAGGGGAGGGAAAAAATGAGGAGCTGACACCCAGGGCTCAAGAGAAAGAAGGTGTTTTGAGAATGATGATGGCAACAAATGGACAAATGTGCTTGACACAATGGATGGATGGATGGATTGTGAAAAGAGTTGTACAAGCCCCCAATAAAATGATTAAAAAAAGAATTGTAAAATTTAAAAAATAAATAGAGAGAAATTTATATCAAAGAGCAATTGTACACTAAGAAAACATCCCAGCCCAGTCCAGATCAAGTCCATCCGTAAGTGTAATATTACCCCATATGTCAATACTAGTCCGTAAATTCCTCTTTAAGCTCAAGCAGCCATGCAATAATGCTGAATGCAGGAAGATCACAGGGCAATGGGTAGAAAGTCTTGTGGATCTAGTGGAAGTATCTCGGCACTGGTGTGGGTCCCCATGTGGTTCCTCCAGCTCCAGGGCTCTGACTCCATCAGTATAGCTCCATGTGGTTTGTCAACAGGAATGTCTTGCAGGGAGTGAGTGTATCTTGCCTCCAGTGAGCTATTTATCCCCATTGTACCTCCAAATGAGGCCACCAAGCTGCAACCTGATTGACAGGTTAAACTTCACCCCTTCACTCTTAATAGTCTCAAGTTAACACCAGATTATGTGACTACCACAGGAGCAGACAATATCCAACTCTTAAATTTATCAAGAGGAAGAATAAGTAGAATATCCTTAAGAAATCTCTACACAGACGCAACAAATTCAGCTTTTCTCCCCTCATCTTTCTCCCTCTCTGCCATCAAGTGGATTCCAACTCATGGTGACCCTATAGGACAGAGTAGAATGCCCCCTTTGGGTTTCTGAGATGTCAAATTTTTGTGGGAACAGAGGGCCACATCTTCCTCCCTCAGAGTGACTGGTGGGTTCAAACCACCTACCTTGAGGTTAGCATCTCAGAAGGTATCCCGCCATGACACCAGGTCTCCTTAAACTCCTTACTAGGCACTCTCAAGACCTGAGGGTCAAGTTAACACACATCAGCCTAGTTAGACTTGGTGCTTACAAGTATTCATCATGTATGGCTTTTCTAGGCTCTGTCTTCTTCATTCCCAACTACTGCATTCTCGGATTAATTCTTTGTACATTCTTGATGCTCATGCCTTTGCCATTATTTCTAATTGAACAGCTTAAGTAACCAAGCATCTTAAACCTAATCATGCCTCTACAAGGCCAACCCTAGGCATCTTCCTGTCTGCTTCCTGCTCTATTGAGTATTAAACCCACCACCCACGGCCATTGAGTTGATTCCAGTTCATAGCAACCCCATGAGTGGAACTGCCCCCTTCAAGTTTCCCAGTTTATAAATCTTTACCAGAGCAGATAAACTCATCTTTCTCCAGAGGAGCGGCTGATTGAGTTTGAACTGTTGACCTTGAAGCTAACAGCCAATGTATAACCCCCTATACCACCAACACTCCTTTATATAGTATAAATTCTGGGTGTAGAAAGATAACCCCACTGTAGCGTTAGCCAACTCAGAAGGCAGTTCCCACCCATAAAGAATGACTGTATGGTGTGTTAGCTCAGGTTGACTACACACTCATATGTGTGTAAGACAGAACTTTATATCAAAGAGCAAGTGTATATTTAAAAAACATCCCATCCCAGCCAGATTAATACCATAAGTCCAATGTTAGCCTATATATCCGATACTAGTCCTTAAATTACTTTTCAGACTTACACGGTACATGCAATGATGCCAAATGCAGGAAGATCACAGGCTCATGGGTGGAAAGTCTTGTGGATCCAGTGGTGGTGGAAGCATCTCTAGGGCTCTGGCTGCCCTCAGCATGGCTCCATGTGACTTGTCAACTGGAAGGCAAAGCAGAGAGAGAGGCTTGCCTCTTCTGATGGCAGAATCAAGAGAGAGAGAGTTCCCAACCCTCATGGGAAGGCCACACCCACTTGAAGGGATCATCAGGTTGTGACTTGATTGACAGGCTAGACTCCACCCCTTCATTCTTTTACCAAGTTGACATGAAATTATGTAACTTCCACACCTGGTGTGTTCATTATCACTCTGGTTCATAGCTTTTTTATATATGTAAGAAAACAGTATATGTATCATTACATATTTTTAATGTCAAACTTGACCTTCAAAGAACTTTATTTTCAGTAAATATATATGAGTTAAAGTCTGTTTTGAAATTTTCTTTGAGCCAAATCTTTTACAAGGGAATCATGTTTTAACAATCGAAACCCTCAACACACTAATAGGTTTTTCTCTTTTCAGCAGCTGAGCCCACTGAGATTCCTTACGTTGAAACTGAAATTCCAAAAGAGTCCAAAGAAGGCCTGGAAACTGAGAAGTTATCTGAAACAGGTGAGACGGGAACACAAAGGCTGTTCGTCCATGGAAGTGCTTTTCGTGTTCTCTTACAAAGCGTCTTGCCCCTTATTTTAGGGATAGTACCAACTTCCAACTTATTTCTTTTTAAATTCTATGCCAGGCGTGTGTGATAGTTCTTTCGCTCACTTCATTCAAAATGTATCGAAGCAGATTATAACGCTCTATTTTATCAAATCTTATTTTAATACACATTGTTAACAGAAAAAAGGGCCATATGAAATTCACATCAATTTCTCCAATAATTTGGATTTGCTAATAGCTACTAATTCATCTAGAGTCAACACAAGGAACAAAGCACAATTGATATATAAATATGTGGAACAGATATTGTGGCTTAGAATATTATGTTTACTTTCTTCAAATGCTACTAAAATACTATAGAGCATAAACATTTTCTACAAGATGTCCAAAAAGATAGTATTGAACACTTCTTCCCCGCCGCCACACCCTTTACCATTTCCTCAGAGGTGATGCTGCCTGAGTACCCCAAAGACTCTTATCCTGATGTTCCTGAAATGGAGCCATTTAAAGAGAGTCTGAAACATTTCGCCGGCATCTGGAAACAGCTGGAAACTACACTTGGTGAATTAATTCCTATCCCGACTTTAAGCATGGAGATTGCTGGTAAAACTCCAGAGGAACTACTTCAGCAAGTGATTGAGATGCTGGAAAGTAAGGACTTTAATCATAATCTTTGTGATCAAGAGCAGGTAATATCACTAAGAGTCGTATGGAATGTTAAAGGCCTTCTTGATTGGTTGCAAAATGAAACATTCAGGGTATCTAGGGATGAGATGTAAGATATTTCATGATTGTGGGAGCAGCCCCCATCCAATCAGAAGAGCCACCAGGTACAACTAGCACTGGCTATACTGGACAGCAGTCACATAAAGAATTTGTAAAGACCTGTTGGTGGTTAAACACTGGGCAGCTAATCTCAAGGTCAGCAGTTCAAAACCACCAGACACTCCATGGGAGAAAGATTAGGCTTTCTATGTCAGTCAACAGTTACAGTCTCAGAAACCCACAGGGACAGTTCTACCCTGTCCTATAGTGAGACCATAAGTTGGAAGCAACTCAATGGGAATGAGTTTGAGTTTGATTTACATACATATGTCACCTAAGAGATTAGTAATTATAATTAGTCGTCTTAGCCCTTGCCTTTGATTACAATAATAAATTAACATTCTTCTATTATAAACATATTTTCCCAAATCTCTCTTTTTGTAATAGAACCCTTTAAATACATTGGTTGGGAGTTAACCGTGGATGATTATGATGAAGAAGCAGAAGACTATCAGGCTGAAATAGAAGCCGATGAAGATTTTGAAGAAGAGGAGGAGGAGGAAGAAGAGGTGAGATTCTTTTATTCTTCATTCTCCTTTGGGAAGTCACCCAAACAATTGCAGACCAGAGTGGTAGCGATCACTTTGGGCGCCCAAGGAAACACACAGATATCTGCAATTTCATCAGGCAAGACCTTCATACACTGACCCTTGGGAAGAACACAACCCTAAGGAGTAGGATCAAGGAAGGGTGTCACTTGAGGTGCAATGGTGACATTTTGAAGGATGACATTTGGGATGATACAGAAAAGCTGAGAAGGATCTGGCCAAAGATCACTGCCCTGCAAAGACCCAGCAAATTCACCGCTATCCTTGGTTATGACTCATTTCGACCCTACAGCACAGAAGAGAATTGCCCCTTTGGGGTTTCCAAGACTTCCTGTCTTTACAGGAGGACACAGCCTTCTCTTTCTCTGAGCCCAGGGTTAGCAGCTCAATGTGGAATTCACCACACCTGACCAGAGCTACTCAAGGCTCAGAGGTGGGCTCAAAATCAGCATGGCCAACAAGGAAATTGAATATGGCTCCACACAACCTCCCCCTCCAGTTGCACTTGACCCCTAAAATCCCAAGGCTATAAAAAGTATATTACATCTGTGAACAGAGAAAGAGGAAATCTTTTTTTTCCCCTTTCTCGCTTTTTATTTATCCATCTGTGGGGCGGGGGGAGGTAGCTATTAGAGAAATCCATATTTATAATTTAACTGTCTTATAGAAAATGCTGTAAGGGAGTCTTCGAGAAGCTACGTGCACAATAGGATGTTGTAATCTCACCAGAAACAACCCTTTTTCAAACCCCATTCTTATCCCCTTAGCATCAGAATTTTGATGATAACCATTCTCATTGTGATATTCATCCAGCTCAGGCTTCAATCAATAACAAAGCAGGAAGTGCTGTTTTCATGTTGATCTTTAGAAAGACAGTAATGGTCAGAACATATAACGATGTATTGTCACTTACCTGTTAGTGCTCACGTGTCCACCACCAGGTGATATGCCTTGTGAATCTAGTATCAGTTTTCAAGACGTTCGTCAAGAGTGGCTCAAAGAAGGGATCTTTTTTCGCACTAAGATTCAGATGCATTTTGTTTCCTGTCCTCCGTTGTCTTTCTGTCGTGTCTGCTGATCTTCTGCACGCTGCTCTGCTTGACTTCCTGCTTCTCAGTCTTGCCTACATATTTAAGACTTGGGTTTTTAGGGATGGTCTTCACTGGTGATTAATGACTTTTTCTCATTGCCTTACTTCCTCCAAGGAAACTGAAACACCATTCTCTAGGCCCCAATCAGTGTCTTAAATGAGAAGATTGGATGGAAGACATATTTCAAAAGTATGAGAGCAATCATGTATAGAAAGAAATGGAAATGGTGAGAGAAAAGATATTTAGAGCATCGATCCAAGAGACCTAGCCAGTGACAGGTGTTATAGAAGAGGAAAAGGAAGAGGTGGAAGCGAAGCAAGACTTCATTTCCCCGGGTCTCAGCCATGACCTACAGATTAAAATTCAAAACAAAAACAAGGGAAAAAAACCTTGCTGACTCATAGTGACCCCTGTGGATTTCCAGGACTGTAATTTTATGAGAGTAGGAAGCCCAGTCTGTCTCCCTCAAACCTGCTGGTGGTTATGAATTGCTGACCATGAGGATGGCAGCCCAGCACATAACCACTACCCCACCGGGGGTCCGTTACAGAGTCAAAGGCACACCACGTCCAGGGAGGCCTGGTGAAAAGGTGCACACCTAGCCCTGTATGTATGGGGTATGACTCCTGAACTTAGAGGAGAAAGAGAAAACAGTACAGATATCCAGACAGAGAATCGCACTTTCAGATTGCTCCGATGGACTGGTGGCACAGAGGTTTAAGCAGTCCACTGTTGGCCTAAAAATTGGCGGTGTGGAGCCGGGGCTGCTCCGTGGGAGAAAGCAGTGGCGGTCTACTCCAGGGACGGTGGCGGTGGTTGCTGTTAGGTCCTGTCACGTTGGCTCCTACCCAAGTGAAGAAAGTGTGCTTCAGAATAAAGCACTGCCCCGATCGGCACCCTGCTTACAACCACTGCCGTCCTTAATCCACTTGTGGCCACTGCGTCGGCCCCTCTTGTTTGGATGTCTTTTCCCTCACCCTTTCTTTTAGGAGCATGATGCCCTCCTCCAGGGCGGGCCCCTCCTCAGAACACGCCCAATGTGTGGGTGATGACACTTGCCAAATGCACTTCACTTTCCAGCTTGGAAACCCAGTGGAGCAATTCGGCTCCTTGAAAGTCCTTGAAATTTTAAATTCATGTACAGAATTTACCTACAGAAACTTTCTAACTGCTAGTGAGTTAAATAAGAAACCAAAAACTGAAATTATAGATGATTTAATAATGAATAATACATAACATTAAAACCCCATAGAAGGGAAAAGAAATGAGGGTTGCCAGATAAAAACCAGGGTGTGCATGCATGGGATGTGCTTATACTGAAAAAGTATTTTTACCTAAACTTCTAATTTAATTGGACATTCTGTATTTTTATTTGTTAAGTCTGGCAACCCAACTCTTTTTTTTAATCATGTTATTGGGAGCTCATACAACTCTTATCATAATCCATACATCCATCCATTGTGTCAAGCATATTTGTACATTTGTTGCCTCATCATTCTCAAAACATTTACTTTCTACTTGAACCCATGGTATCAGCTCCTCATTTTTCCCTCTCCCTCCCAGCTCCTCCCTCCCTCATGAACCCTTGATAATTTATAAATTATTATTGTTTTTTCATATCTTACACTGTCCGATGTCTCCCTTCACCTACTTTTCTGTTGTCCATCCCCCAAGGAGGAGGTTATATGTAGATCCTTCTAATCGGTTTCCCCTTTCTACCCTATCTTCCCTCCACCCTCCCGGTATTGCCATGCTCACCACTGGTCCTGAAGGGATCATCTGTTCTGGATTCCCTGTGTTTCCAGTTCCTATCTGTACCAGTGTACATCCTCTGGTTTAGCCAGATTTGTAAGGTAGAATTGGGATCATGATAGTAGGGGGAGGAAGCATTTAAGAATTAGAGGAAAGTTGTATGTTTCATCATTGCTACCCTGCACCCTGACTGGCTCAACTCCTCCCCGCGACCCTTCTGTAAGGGGGTGTTCATTTACCTACATATGGGTTTTGGGTCCCCAATCTGCACTCCCCCTCATTCACAATTATATGATTTTTCATTCTTTGATGCCTGATACCTGATCCCTTCAAAACCTCATAGTTGCACAGGCTGGTGTGCTTCTTCATGTGGGCTTTGTAGCTTCTCAGCTAGATGACCACTTGTTTATCTTCAAGCCTTGAAGACCCCAGAGCTATATCTCTTGATAGTCGGGTACCATCAGCTTTCTTCACCACATTTGCTTATGTACACATTTGTCTTCAGTGATCATATCGGGAAGGTGGGCACCCACTGATATGATTTTTTGTTCTTTGATGCCTGATACCTG